>NC_022024.1:15259193-15272097 GCF_000317375.1 Microtus ochrogaster
AGAACCTAATTTAGATGTATGTATGGTTCCTAAGGAGTTGATCTCCTGTTGCCTGTAGGAGGGGACGAGCTTGTTCTCTGTGTCCCCCACTGGAGTGCAGCAGCTCTGTGCATGAACTTAGGACTGTTTGACCAGTGACAGGCTTTGTCTTGATTCGATTATTATTGTTGCTCACCCTCTACCGCCCATTCACTGATGAACCTTAGCCTTTCTTAGATCAGTGGTTGAACATAGTGATTCTCAGATACGGTCCTGAGACAGCCGTTTCTAGAACACCCAAGAACTTGTTAGAAACCTTAATTCTCAGGCCCCTCACTGGCTTGAACAGAACCGGAAAGTGACATTGCTTGTCATTTTCTTTATTTTGCTTTGTAATTCTGGGTGTTGAGCCCAGGGCTTTGCCTTGTGTTGACAAGGAACGGTCTGAATCTGAGCAGATGTGTCAGGCAGCCATGATTGACACTGCGTGACATGACAACATGTGCAGTGCACATTGGCCACTCAGAACCAAGGCTATAATAAAGTTGCACGCAATACAACATGGATGAACACTGCTCTAAACATGTCAGATCCATTATACATTTAATCTGAATTAATTTTATATTGTTATTTTTTATTGCATTCTGAAACTTCCTTCTCTCATCCAATATTTCATAATCCCCATATTCAATCATGTAACCCCACATGGGATTTTGACCTACAGTTCTAGTTAAGGACATGTGTTGGGGACTGTGGACCCCCAGACCCTGATTTTCCTGTGAACCCCCCCTGCCTGCCAGAGTAAACAACTTGTTTTCCTATGCTTGCTGCTGCTCTGAGCAAACAACTTGTTTTGCAGCTGCCCTGAGCACGAGACCCTCAGGAGTTCCTGATGGCAGGGGAGTGGTTTCTGGTGGGCTTGCAGCTGAGAGTTAGGGTGTGGCCATTAGGCAAGGAGACCGTATATAAGCTGCCCTGGAACACAATAAAGGGGACATTCTTGGAGCGTTCTTGATACCAGTGCCTCTGTCTGTATGTGTTTCAATCTCCAGCCTTGCCCGACTCGCGAACCAAACCTTAGCGCGTAGAGCAGGCGTTGTGCTACAGACATGCATGGGAAATACACAATTATCTGAATGGAACTTCAAGAGGTGGAAATCAAACTCTGAGATGAAATATAATCTGCTCAATTCCGCAGAGTGGAAGATTAAATAAAGACGTAGTAGTAGAAAACATACAACCGAGATGCGTGGAGAAAGGCTAGGACAGATGAACCAAGCCTCAGTGATCTGTGGGACAGATTTAAATGACTAGATGGGTGTACATAGAGGGTCAGGAAGAGCATGAATAAACAAGAAAGTTGCCAAAAGACATGAAAATTTAATTATCGAACTCTAAGAACAAAAACCATGAAAGGAAACCAAGGAATATAAATTATTAACAATGACAAATTATTAAAAGCAGTTAAGAGGGGCTGGGCCAGTGGTTCAGTGGTGAAGAGCACTTGCTGCTCTTGAAGAGGACCCAGGTTCAGTTCCCAGCTCTCGCATCGTGGCTCACAGCCATCCATAATTCCAGGGGGATCTGATGCCTTCTTCTGACACACATGGTGCACATACGTGTGTGTAGGAAAAACACTCATGTACAGATAAAAATCAATCAATCAATCAATCAATCAATCAATCAGTCTTTTTAAAAAGCAGTTGAACAGTAAACCACAACAGTATACATAGCCGGGTAGAGAGTAACAGTGGTGTCTGACATCTTGTCTGAACTGACCTCCTGGGCAGTGGTGGTACACGCTTTTAATCCAGCACTTAGGAGGCAGAGACAGGCAGGCAGATCTCTGAGTTCGAGGCCAGCCTGGTCTACAGAGTGAGTTCCAGGACAGCCATGTCTACACAGAGAAACCCTGCATTGAAAACAAAACAAAACAAAACAAAAAAAACAAACAGCAACAACCATAACAAAATAAAAACGCAACAGCATAAGAGCGCTCATAATGGAGCAGTATCTTTACCGAAGGGAAAAGTGTCAGCTTGGATTTCGAAATCCAGCAAAAATGCCCTAAAAACTGAAGGGGAGATAATGTTTCTCTCGTTCACATGAGCACTGAAATGCTTCATCGCAGCAGAGCTGAAGGGCAAGCCATGACCAACAGTTCCTTCTTGACAGAGGAAAAGCGAGTGTCTCCAGAAGGAGTGAAGAGTCTTGTTTATAGATAGGAAAAAAAAAAAAAAAGCAGATAGCTATTAAAAGATCGGTTTCCTTGTTTAAAATAAATGGTTTCAAAGGTATTCGGGAAGGTTAATAGGAAGGCTCTGGAAATGTGTAGTATGGAGTTTATAGCTTAATGCAAAATGTGACTGTAAATACCAAGAGAGATGTATGGCAATGACGTCAGGAAAGCCTGGAGCTGGGGGGAGAAAGGAGCTGTCAGAAGCATTTTGTGTAACTTATGTAGTGATGCATTGTCATTTAAGGGAGACTGTAGTAAGTTTAGGGTAAACCTCAAAGCAATGACCAACACCGAACAACACAGTTTTACCTAATAGGTCACAGAAAGGAGTAAAGAGAATCATAAAAGTATTCACGTAATGCAAAAGAAGGCAGAAAAGAAGAAACAGAACAAAGAGGAGATGAGATGAGTCATGCCAAAAATGGATAGGGAGAAGAGACTGTAAACCATGTTGCCACGGCACCGGCCTCAACTCTTACGCAAGTCAACAAGTTGACTTTGATCTCTCTCTCTCTCCACATCAAAATTCTCCTCCAGAGGAGCAGAGGATTAGAAACTTGAATTAACTGTGATTACAACAGCAAAAAAACGCTCCTGGCAGCGATTCCTTTTCTGACCTAAGCTTTTCACAGAAAGATGCTTAGCAGGTTCAGCCAAGAGACTCAACGCAGAGCCCTTCCTTAATTCAGGTTGCTCTAGCCTAACAACCCAGGCAGGGGTCAAAAGGGAAAGACTTTCCCTTAGTCGTATTCAGGTTCTCAGAGATTCTGTAGACCTGCTGGCCAGATGGTTGTTTTGTGGAAAAATGCCTGCTCATTTGCAGCCCACTGCTTGGGGGTGACCCCTAAGGGGCTCTGTCTGTGCTGAGCCACCCTCACTAGGAATTCTGAATGCGGCTTCCTCCAGGGCCTGGGTCTTGTCTAATGCTGCACCTCCTGCGAAACCAGTTTTATCTCTTTCCATCTTTCTCATTTGCCTCATTCTTTTGCTCTCCACACTGTCTGGGGTGGTGTTGAGGGGTCAGGGAAGGCCTTGCACGGTGCACGATAGGCAATAGGCAAGCCCTACGACTAAGGCCTACGCCATACTAATTCAAAACCTGCCGCTGCCCAGCCCAACGCGTCATCTGATACCAGGTTTTCAGCACAGTTCGAAACTACAATGTGGCACATGATTGGTTGGCAGAGGAGGAGGCAAAGACCTTCAGAGTGTGTTTATTACCTGTGTGGATTGTAACAGGTGTCTTCTGCCTCCAAGTCTCCCCTACGGCCACTGTTTAGGAAAATTGGTGGACTTCATTATGTAGATTGGGAAACTTGAAAAACAGGAAAGCCTGGAAACCAGGGAGAAAAGTACTAGTAGAATAATGGGCGCAAAGGGAGCTGAGGCACCATAAATAAGGGCAGGTGGCTGGGATGTGAGGGGAGGCTGGAATGTGGGCAGGACCTGGAGTATATGATGTTCATGGAAACACAGGAAAAACTACGGGACACGTGGGATGTTGGGGGTGAGGGAAAAGGCATAGGAACAGCTAATGTGTCTCTAGGTCACTCAAACCCCTCCAATCGTCCTCAAGAGGCATCAGGAAGGATAGGAATTACCCCAGTAGAATTGTGGCTGCTGTGTTTACCGGAATAGGGAGCACAGACTGTTCCTTGGGAACACTGAAGGGGACAACTGGCGTGTGTGGTGGCCAATGTCTATTCCCTTTATAAAGCATTTTCACATCTTCTAGAGACTGACTCATTGGCCCTGGCTGCTCCTGGCAGCTCAACTCCAGTGTTGAGCATAGGACCTAGATTTGCCCAGTCAGAGACCCACCTTCTACTGGCTCGGAGTAGCTGAGGGGCGTGGGTGCGATTTATTTTGAGCCACAATCAAAGCCGTTGAGAAAGAGAAATTCTGCTGATCTCAGAATTTGACCATGGTGATAAACACAAAGGAAGGTAGGCAGGGCAAAACTCTGAGGAAGTGGGTCTCTCAATGGTGACGTTGAGACTCTGTGCCAACGTGTGCTGCAGCTGACCCTTAGCTTTTAAACTGGCCCCCTCACTGTTGGTGTATGTAAGGATGAGCCGTGTGAGCAGGATTTAGCCACTTGGAATGCAAAGAGGTCTAAACTATACAACATTTGCCTTATAATTTTGTCACCTATGACAATGACACGTCCCCATAATAATTAGTTATATTTCATGAGGACAGAGACTACCTTTCTGTTTTTTCTACTATATCCCCCGACACTTAATGCAATGTCTGGAATATTGCGTAGAAGTCATTAAATGCATCCTAACCAGTTCATGGTGTTGTGCCTGGAAGGTACTTCTCAAAGTCTCTGGATTTCTTTGAAAAGAAAATATTCCTAAAGAGTTCTGGGGGAGAGCAGACGATCTCTCAGTAGTGAAATCTGAAGTCTACATGACCATAGAAGGTTGTTCTTTGCCCATCCCAAAGACTCGGTGATCTTTCCCAACACAGAAGGAAGGTTTACTTTGGCACACAGTTGGAGAATGCAGTCCGTCATGGTGGGAAAGCCACGACTGTAGGCTGTGTTCACCGTCAGGAAGAAGGAATGGATACAGGTGTTTGGGTCCCTGGCCGCTATAGATTGGTGCTGCTGATATTTAGGGTAGATTTTCTCACCCCAACTAGACCAATGTACATTATCCCTCACAGACTTGCCATGAGATTTGTCACCAAGGAAATTCTGAAGTCTGTCAAGTTGACAACCAATGTCAGACTTTTTAAAGGGTGCTTAACCTATTATTACATCATCTGTACATTTGCAGTACATGGAGAAACAATTGAAACATGGCAGGGTTTACAATGCCTGGGGAGTAGGCTCCTGATGCCAGGTAGAGCAGCCCCCTTCTCTAAACAGCTCAGCCAAAACCAAAGCAGAACCTGAGTGGAGGAAGCAAAGAGGGGACAAAACAGGGCTCCCAGCTTTTGGTCACCTGTTTGTCGGTTCCACCTGTCTGTCCTTTCAAAATGAAGGCATCTGCTAAGTTCACAGAGTCGCGTACGCGGTGCATAGATAGCTCATATTTCCCAGGTTGCTCTTTATCAATGAATGAATGCATGGTGGTGTTGGAAGCTATAGTTAGTCAGTTTCTAGTGTGCTGAGCCTGGTGAGCAATTCCTCTAAACTCTAACCTGGCCTTCCTTATCATCTCCTTCTCCTCCCGTCCTCTTTAACATTAAGACTAAGTGGATAGGATATGATGGATGCATCCCTTTCTAACAGGGTATCTAGACAGTCCACAAATATCTAGTCTGCTTGACAGCCTTCTTAACCTTACACTTAAGCATTGGCTAACAAAAATTTAGTAGCTTTAGCTGCCAACATTAGTTAATGGCTATTCTCACACCTCAGACAAATAGTGTTTCTTCTGGCAAAGTTTGCAACCTTGAGCAAGCTGTTTCTATATACCAATATTTTCTATGCTCCTATTAGAGAGGGGAATTAGCTCCTCGATTATCAGCTGCGGTTTTGCTTTATTATACCACATCTATGAGATGTGTAATTTTAGAGAGTCAATAGTGATAAAACTCTCCTAAAGTTTACAATATGCTTGGTAGTTTTTCCATCTTGACTTTCACCATGGAGATTAAGGTATAAGGCAGACAAGGTATGTGGAGATTGCTTTTCCCCCCGGAGACGTCGCTGCATGACCCTCCCCTGTACAATGGGGTGCTAATACTCCTGCTATCAGAAGGTAGGATTCATGTTTCCTATCTTGGATTTGACACCTGTGACTATGCTGGAAGTAACCCTCTGTGACCTCTCGGGTTAAGTCATAAAGGTGAAGTAGCTTGTGCTTAGGGTTTTAGATGCAAGCGCTTCAAACCCAGCCACCAGGCCATGAGAGCACGTGCAGGACTGTAGATAGGCATTTCATATGGCAGCTTTGGCTGACCTACTAGTGAACAATCAGAATCAATAGGAATGCGAACGAGAAAGTGCAGGTGGAGTTTTCCTGTGCTGAAGCAGTGCCCAAATAATTACTCAGAATCTTAATATTAATTGTAAATGTTCAGCCAATAGCTCAGGCTTACTACTAGCTAATTCTTCCATTTAAATTAGCCCACATTTCTTATCTATGCTTTGCCACATGACTTGGTACAGCGTGCCTAACTTGTGTCTCTCTGTGTCTCTCAAGGTGACTGTGACCCCCACCCTCCTTCCTCATCCCATCATTCTCAGTTTGGCTTTCTAACTGTATCCTGTTTAGCTATTGGCCAGTCAGCTTGTCTATTAAACCAACCATAGCAACATATATTCACACAGTGTACAGAAGGATTATTCCACAGCAAGAAGGACTTCAACATGCTTCTAGCAGCAAAAAACAAACTGGGCATGAAAGAAAGCCCACCAGGGGTTGCCCAGCTGGACTAAGTACACCCCAGCACAGGAAGTGCTGATAATTGGGGGGCTGGTTCTATGCCAACTTCGGACAAAGAAAGAAAAGAGCCTCAGATAAGAAAATGCCTCCTTAAGATGGGACTGCACACAAACCTGTGGAGCATCTTTTTCATTTGTGGTTGATGTGGATAGACCCGGGGCAATGTGGGTAGTACCATCCCAGGGCTGGTGGTTCTGAGTTCTGTAAGACAGCTGGCTAAGTACTTCTTCACAAAATCTGCATTAGCTCCTGCCTCTAGGTTCCTGCCCTGTTTGAGTTCCTATACTGGCTTCCTTCTATGATGAACAGTGATGTGGAAGTATAAGCCAAATAAAACCTCCCCCGCCACACCACCAATTAGCTTTGGTCCTGATGTTTAATAGAAACCCTAACTAAGACAGAAAATGGTACCAGGATATTGGGGTATTGCTGCTGTGACAGACCTGACCATGTATTTTTAGAAGGACTGTGGAATGACTTTGGAACTTCGTGCTAGAAAAGTCGTTGATTGTTCAAAGCTTAGTGTGGGATTTTGGAAGAGAAGAATGTGGAGAGGAAAGCAGCTCCTGGAGGCCTGGCTTGTGAAGTTTGAGAGTCACTCCAAGTCTCTGTTCAGGCCATTGACTATTTTGAGTTAAGAAACAGTGGTTCTGGTTAGCCGGGGCTGAAGAAATCACTTGTGATTAACAAGATCCCAGGCTTACTGAGGTGAAACCTTTGCTTTGCTGGGACAATTGATGCTGGTCACCTGAAGCCGAGAAATTCGTGCTGATTAAGAGACCAGCTTCACTGACATGAAAGCTTCTGGAAAGTGTTTCCTGAGAGCACGTAGAAGCACGTAGAAGCCGTGTTCCAGAGAAGGCCAAGGTTCCTTGCACCTGTAGCTGAACTCTGCAAATAAGTGTCACCCAGTTGATACTGGTTTTGAAGGCATCAAGGGGTCATGAAGAGCAGCTGAGGCTAGATAACAGCGTGTCAGGGGTGGAGTCCCTAAAGAAAGCCCAGGAGAGGCTATTGGTGACAGTGCAGCTTAGTTGCAGCAGAAGACCCCAGTATTTTGGAGGTGCCAGGACCATGGAACGACCACCAGTAGCAGTCATGGAGCGGAGCCAGCCTGAGCCTAGAAGACAAGCTGTGTGTGCTGCAGAGGGCGGAACTGGATCAGTGACCCAAGCCCTACGGAGGAGCCCAGAACATTGTAAGGAGATCCTAGACATCAGTCACTGAGTTATTTACACAGCAGGAATTTGGTTTTAACTTTATTCGGCGTGTGTCTGTGCCCTGCTTCTTCCCTCTTAAAATAAGGGAATGTTTAACTTAGTTTTATTTTGCATCCACAGTTGAATGACTTCGAATCTTTAAAGAGATTTTGGATTTTAAAAGAGGCCGAATTTTAAAGTGTTTGAGTTTGCAAAGATTGGAAGTCTTTAAGTTTGTAAAATGTTTTATGTTGTAGTGTCAATAGTAATGTACAATCTTGGGCATGAACAAGAAAGGAAACGTTGTGGCTTCACCGTGAAGCGTTTGTGTGTCAAGCGGAAAAGCGGTCAGTTGTGCTAGTTAGTTTGCCAACTTGACACACAATCTAGTTTCATCTCAGAGGATGGAACCTCAGTTGAGAAATGTCTCCATAAAGCCAGGCTGCGGGCAAACCTGCATTTTCTTAACTAGTGATTGATGTGGGTGCGCCCAGAGCATTGTGGGTGGGGCTCCCTTGACTGGTAGTCCTAGGTTCTGTCAGAAAGCAGGCTAGGATCCTGAAGAAATGGCTCAGAGGTTAAGAGCACTGGCTGCTCTTCCAGAGGTCCTGAGTTCAATTCCCAGCAACCACATGGTGGTTCACAACTGTCTATATATCCTATTATAGATATTATTATCTATAGGATCTGATATCCTCTTCAGACATGCAGGTGTACAGACATAGCACTCATACATAAAATATAAACAAATAGATAAATAAACAAACAAATAAATAAGAGAGTAGGCTGAGCAAGCCATGGGAAGCAAGCCAGTAAGCAACACCCTCCACGACCTCTGCATCAGCTCCTATCTCCCTGTCTGAGATCCTGTTCTGACTTACTTTGATGAACAGTAATGTAGAAGTGTAACCCAAATAAACCCTTTCCTCTCACAAGTTGCTGTAATTTTAAGCTACTAAGTTGGAACACATGCAGTAATAGGTTACTGGAATAGAACTGGTATTCTTTTTAGTGTCCTAAGTAGGTTTTTGAGGTCTGCAGTGGTCACCAAGTTACCTATTTGGGGCAGGGTGGGGGAGAACGGTCTGTTTTGCTCACACAGAAATAAGCTATAGAAAGAGCTGCCCGATTAGGCTGTCTAGATATAGCACACAGTGATCATCTTAGCTGTTAGTTTAGTCAAGCCTATAGAGAAAACCTCAAGAGCCCAAGATTAATTCCAAAAATTATGACATAGAAAAAAACAGCAATGATATACCATATATAAAATTTGATAACATATTTGACTTTTTAAAATTTTTCTGTAGGGTTTTTTCTTGTCTGCTTTATTAATGCCATACCCTCAAAGCCTAGCCTTGCACAGGCGCTCGATAAAATGTGTTGAATAAAGAATGAATGACTATCTGACGCTTAGTGTTAATTGTTAACTTGACAAAAGTCTAGAATTATCAGGGATATTGTTGAGAATGTCCGTGATAATTGGGGTGGAAATAACCACCCACTGTGGGTGGTACCAGCCCTAGGCAAGGAATTCTGGACTATGTCAGAGTAGAGAAAGTGGGCCCCAGGTCTAGCCTGTACGCCTGTATTCATTGCTCTCTGCTCCTGGTTACAGGTGCGAGGTGACCAGCTCCCTCCAGCTCCTGCGGCTGTGACGTCACTGCTATGACAGACTAACCTGGAACTGAGAGTTGAACAAACCCGGTCTCCTGTCAGTGGCTTTTGGCTGAATCCTTTGTCAATGCAAAAGGAAGAGAAACCAGGACAAAGGTTGACGTCTGGCAGAAGGCTTATTTCTGAAGGGTAGGATTTTGTGTGGGTTTTGTTATTTGTTTCTTTATTTGTCTCTTTTTTCCTCCTAATTTCTCCATCACGATCGTGGACTACTTGCATGGCGTCCTTATAAAATGCCACGGTGCTTTGTTTTAGAGCAACAGCGGCTCTCGGAAAAACCTTTGGGAGAATCTCTTTCTGTTGTGGGTTTTTTTGTTTGTTTGTTTGTTTGTTTTAACATGGAAAGGAAAACAGAGCTCAGCTTACGTGCCAATTCTGATTGGCTATTCCTAATGTAATTACCTCGCAAGCTCTGAAGGATTTTAAAGTTACCCCTGGCTGATTAGTGATGCCTGCCATAGAGCAGGTCTGGAGAAGAGGAAGGTGCCCTTGCCCTGTGAATACATGCCTTGGGCGGTTGATTACTGCTGTCTTGGATCTTTACAAAACAACGCTCCTTATTAGCTCTTCAGTTGGGGTTAGCACTTGTGTGTGTTTTTGTTGAACTGGTAGGCGTGGACATAAAGCAGGCTTGAAAACAACCCGTCGTTTGCAATCCAGAGCTCATGCTTCACTATGAGTTTTCGTATATTTAACAAAGAATATGACACTCAAGACAGTTCAAAGTGGGGATGCTATCGTATGAAGAGTGGATAATATAAAAGCATATCGAGGCTGTAGACGGTTCATTAGTTAAGAGCACATATTACTTTTAAAGTTGATCTGGGTTCTAACACCCATGTTGGGTGGTTCACAACTACCTGTAACTCAGTCTCCAGGGGGCTCTGCCACCTCCGGCGTCCAAGTACCACCTCTAGCACCACGTGACTGTGGCTTACCGGCAAGATTCTAACCTACATCCGTCTCAGGTCTTAGAATCATGGTGTCTGCCACACTTCCCTTCTTCCCAGCATTCTGTTCTGACTACTCCGCCCACCTAAGGGCTGCCCTATCAAAAGACCAAGGCAGTTTTCTTTATTCAACCAATGAAAGCAACCCATAAAAAGAAGACCCTCCTACACCAGCCACTCACATGCCCACGGACAGATTAGACACATGCGCGTAATTATAAATAATAGGATGTTGTTAAAAATAAAAGCAGAGACATTGTGACAACCAGATGCACTGGGTCAGCATTCCAAGTTTCACGTGCTGAATGAAGATTTTACCTCGTTATTATTTATTTATTTATTTTATGTTAGCAAAACGTCAAGGCGGTAAGGCACACTGGTGCCCACCTCCTCCAACCAAGGATGCTTATACCATAGTTCTTGGATTTGAGGTGGTAGTCAGTCTTGACCAAACTGAGAGTTGGGTGTTCACTGGCTGCTCTGTGATTGGCAGTCTAGCTTGACTTGCCTCTGCATTGTCATTGCCATGTGACTATGTTAGGTCACGTGACAAAGCAACCTTAAGGGGCAGGTGAAATGAAGTTGCCAATCCTTTGCTGTTAAGTAGGAAAAGAATCTCGAGTTTCCACTAAAACCACGTCTTTAAAAGTAGAAGAGAAAGGCAAAACACATCAACAAAAGCCAGACAGAGGGGACTTTTTTTTTTTTTTTAAGCTGGGAAAGAGAATCAGGAAACAGCGAGCTGGTAGCCTGAGTAGTCCGCCTGAAGGCAGATCAGGGGAGCCAAGACCAAGGAGCTAGAGAGGATGGGAAAGGCCAGAAATCTGAACCCCAGAACCAAGGAAAGGAACGTAGCCTACTCCCGCACTGGTATGAGCCCTCAGGGGTCCATGTTAGCGTTCTAACCCACAGGGCTATGTGATGATAAATTTGTGTTGTTTAAACCACCAAATAACTGATTACAACTGAAATAGAAAACCGGCCTGTGAAATATGCTTGTTTTCCTTTATGAAGGACATGACTGTTGGCAGCGCCTTCCAGCTGCTAATCATGTCTTTTGTGGCTCTCCTGTTCCAGCTCATCTCTAGTTTGTTCTCAAGGTTTGAGGATCGTGCCTCCCAACCTCGACAGTTGTATGAAGTGATATGAGAAGAAAGGAACTTTCAACCCTGCTGATAAATGGTTTTTAATCCCCTTTTCTCTCAACGAGCGTTTGTCTATCCAAGGAGACCACAAGCCATTGCATAATTGCCGTTGTGTGTTCCGTAATGACGGGGGTTACGTTCTGCAAATGAGATGTTACTTAATTGTGTCACCGCGTGAATGAGAGAGCATGCTTATCCGAATTATGGGGCTAAAATGTCACAGGTGCTGCAGGTACTCCTGGGGACCCACTGTTGTGTATGTCGTTGGTCAAAGCAGTTAATGGGTGACAGACACGTCATGCTGACCGGCTCACCAGCTCATATGGTTGGCTCTTAAAGGTGCAATAGTTCTAATATTTAACGATAGTCAATGCAATGTTTACAGCATTGCTTCAGTTTTTGTTCGTGCTCTATTTACTTCCTCCCTTCCTTCCTACATTGGTAAGGAAGACCTTGAACTCCTGGTCCTTCTGCCTTCTCCTCCCAAGTGCTGGACTCCCAAGCTATGCGATGTCATACCTTGTTTGTTCAATTTTAGATGTACGTGAAAAACTTTTGAAAATTAATGTCTAGGCTATACCTTATACTAGCAAGTCTGAATTCTTGGAGTGAATTTAGCCACTAGATTTTTTTTCTATCCTGTTTTTTTGAGAAAACTCTGTCATGGAGCTCACTCTGTAGACCAGGCTGGCCTTGAACTCAGAGATCTGCCTGCTTCTGCCTCCCAAGTGCTGGAATTTAAGGAGATGGGCACCGCTACCACCTGGTTGATGTGGAAACTTCTGACCTAGAATTGCAGACTGAATTGTGTAGATATCTTCCTAGCCTTTAACTGGTTTGTTTTATGAAGATACCTTCAGTTTATATACATTTTACTTTTGTATATATGTATGCATATATGTCTATACACAAAATAGGCCAGTTGCATAGATATGTGTATATATACATACACAAACATATATATTTGCTTATATAAAACTGTCTTGTTTTGGAATTTACCAGAAAGTAAATTCTTCAGGTCTTTGTGATTACTGACATTTTTTTCTTAGACTGTAGATTTGTGTATTTGTGTGTGTGTGTGTGTGTGTGTTTGGTGTGTGTGTGTGTGCACGCGCGTAGGTGTGAAAGGTATGTGTGTTGCTGAGAATTAAAACCACACTGCACAGTTGCTTTACTACTGAGCTATATTCTTTGTTCATTTATTTATAGTGAGTTTCTTGAGTCTGTTGGGGGTGTTTATGACTTTTTTCTTAAATTTGGATATTATATATTTTTTCAATGACATTTATTGTTCCTGCTTTCACCGTCTCTATTA
>NC_022024.1:15272197-15277195 GCF_000317375.1 Microtus ochrogaster
AGCCAACCATGTTATATTGATACCAAGATAAAAACCTCAGAAACAGGAAAGCCCTTTCTACTGTGCTGTAAATAAAGGAAATCCCCACAAAGGTGACTCCAGCCTCGGGGACCTTGGTTCTTTTGGCAGGCCTGGAAAATTCCTATCTCCTGGGGCTAAGCAGGAAATCTAGATGAAATGGACCAGTGTGTTTAAGGTGGGACCAGAGGGAAGCTGAGGTAGACAGTTTGCTAGACAGTCCACTTCTTAAAGAAGTCAGTTCAGAACCCTTTTAAAACATTTCGTCATTCATATCAAACATGTTTGGGCTTGGGACTTTGCCCACTGGATGTCCAATTCGCACTGTTTGAGCCACAGACAATGGTGGGTGGGTGGGGTGAGCATCCTCCAGGCGTTCTCCTTGGACTCCAGCCTTGATTAGAAAGACAGCAGATGGTGTAATCTTGCTTTTGTTTTTTTTTTTTTTTCTCCCAATAAGAAATAAGATGATCTGGGTCTCCTTGACAACAGCCATTAAAAATAAGGATAACTTTATGTGATTATGTATCATGCTTTTTACATTATCATATAATTCACCCACACTTTATGAAACCTAGCTAGTTGACTTGATAGCTAGAGATGGTAGCCTAAGGCTCTTTGTGTTAGGTCATATGATTGCCTGGAGTACTGACTTTGTGTGTTCAGCATAGCTACTGTTTACTCTTTCCTAACAGAATTAGTTGGTATGGTATTAGGGATACGCCCAATTCATGTAATCATTAGAGCAGCAGTATAGACCTGTTAAGGAAAAACTTGGCAGTCAATGGAGAAAAAAAGACTCTCTGGCCTGGGTGGGACCTAACCTTGCAATTGGGCCAGGTCAATCACCTCAAGAAACCACCCATTGGAAGGTGGATTCATCTTAATCCATGCTAAAGAAATAGGAAACAACCATTTAATGAGATACTGTAATTTTCTCACCCAAAATTCTTACCCTGAGTACAGTCCCTAGGACCTCCATGAGTTTGGCTGGGTCTTCCCACCTTTCTGAGACCCCCAGAAAGGCGCAACTTTGCTTTTTTTTTTTTTTCCTGTCTCTTTCTTTTGGATGCTGGCCAGACCTAAGTACACTTTTGCTGGTATTTTGGGTCTCGTTACTCTGTTGAAAACTCTCCTCCCTACCTGAGTCTACTTGTCCCCCATGTTAGACCTCTGGACCAGCATGTCCTCTCCCTCCAGCTACAGAGCTTGCCTGTCCTGGGCGTTTTTCTTTTAAACTCTAATAACGGTGTTCTCAATGTTCTGTTTGAGTCTATTTTAAAATTGTTTTATTAATGAGGCAAAGAACCCCAAGGGGGGCACCCAGTTTTCCTGGTGTCATCATGGAAAATCTCATGGCATCATGGAAGATCTTGTGGGAACAGTGGCTTTGAAGGAAGAGGAACCGGGGAAGGAGCTGGTCCACAGGTGGACAAGAGCAGCTCCTGGCAGAGCAGCTCCTACAAAAGGGGCCCTTGGGAGGCTGATGCTGAGGACTGAACATCTGAGGCAAGCTTGGCTTACGTTGCAGATCCAGGACAACCTGGGTTGTAAAGGGAGATTTTGTTTTTAAGAATATAAAACAGCAAAAAGAAAGGAGTGAAATTATTATTTACTTAAAGGAGGTTTATAAATGGACCTCTTCCCTCTGTTTAGTCTTTCTCTGTTCAACTAGACACAGGCATTCTTTTCCCCTGGTCTCATGATCTGCCCAAACCCGTTGCTTCTCTGGAATTCTCTCTCTCGGCTCTGCTCTCTTTGGGGCTAGTGTTTTGGGTAATGTGTAAGGACCCACACTGGCTGGTTGGGAGTTCTAAACAGTGTCATTTGAGCTACTTGCCACGCAACTTAATTAGAAGTCTTAGAACCATTTTTACTGCCCACTGAACTTGCAAAAATGCTGTTTCTCAACAAACATAACTGCTCGCTCCCTTTCAACTCAACCTGGTGGCCAGGTTTTCTGAGCACGCTTATGGTAAGCTTCCAGTTCCACACCATACACTTGATACTCAGAAAAAACCAGTTTGGCTTTCCCTTTTTGCTATAAACAAGGAAGCAGCTTCCAAAAGGGAAGTGGTATTGATAACCTTGGTTTGTACTGCACAGTTGGCAAGGACTAAAGCTGCAACTGGGAGAGTCCTGTTTACACCCTGGGCTAGGGACTTGGTGGCATAGGTCAGAACAGCTGACCGGTGGCTAGTCCCTAGCTCCTGTGTCTCAACGAATCCCTGGTTGCAGAGCCTGTAGCAAAGCTTTAAAACATTTCTCTGTGCGCCGCTTTTAACAACAACACAAGGCAGGTTGGGAATTATCACCCTCTCTTAGACATCATGAAATTAAATTTCCAAAATAGAAATCAGAAGTCAAATAGCTATAAGCTAAAGTTCCCTGCCACTTAGGACCTTTCAGATGTCGTAAAAGCCCCCTGACAATTTTATTTTTTTGATTCCTTTTTTTCCCCCAAAAGATTTACTTACTTTTACTTTATGTGTATGGATGTCTGTGTCCCACGCGTGTGCCTGGTACCCACAGAGACTAGAAGAGAGCACTGGAACCTATTGCATAATCACACAGAGGTAAACAGAACCAATTTACTAAGGGGCTGCAAATAGAAAGGGACGAGCTCACAAGGCATAGAGAAAGGCTGACCTCACTGCTGATCCCTCGCTACCTCTCCGCTGTCCTGGGTCTCCTCTTGTCCCCTCACGCTAAGCGAGAGCCAGAGCAAGACAGTCCACATGCTTTCTTTTGCAGGTTATCGGTGGACATGTAGCAGCTCAGACACCAAAAGCACTGGTCCCCTACAAGTTAATTGACTGAATTGATTTCCACAACGGGATTCCGTAGAACTGGAGTGTTGGAGGGTCTTAAGGTACCTTGTGGGTGTTGGGAACTGAACTGGGCCCTCTGAAAGAGCACCCAGTGCTTTTAACTGCTGAGACATTCCCCAGCCCTAATTTTATTTCTTAAGACTTTTCTGTTATCTTTAAAAATAAGGAATGCCCCAAAGTATCGCATGTATTTTAAATGTGTACAATAAAGAAACCACTGTAGATTAGACTTTGAATATTTCCAAAAGTACACAGGCACAAAGTCTAGTCTCTCATTTGTGGCACAACTGGTAGAGGGAGGACCCTTTGGAGCAGTGGTTCTCGACCTTCCTAATGCTGCTACCCTTTAATACAGTTCCTCATGTTGTGGTGACCCCCCAACCATAAAATTATATTCATTGCTGCTTCATAACTGTAATTTTGCTACTGTCTTAATATAAATATCTCTTGTTTTCTGAGGCAACCCATGGGAAAGTGTCATTTGACCCCCAAAGGGGTCACACCCACAACTTGAGAACTGCTGATTTAGAGCGTGGGACCTATTGAAAGGAAGGTAGAGTTTTGAGGATGCGTTCTTGACAGAGATGTAGACACACTGACCACTTTCTGTGTCTCTCTCTCTGCTTCCTGGTTGGCACAAGATGAGGATCTTTGTTCTATCACGTGGTAGTGCCATGGTGGACCACCTTGCCACAGACCCAAAGCAAAGAGTCAGTCAGTTGACCATGGACTGAAGCAACCCTTTCCTCTTTACAAGGTGATTATCACAGGGATGGGATTGGTGGCTCGTAGTACCTAAGTAGCTTTAAGACGATTACTGGTTGCCAGAAGAGCTAGGCAAAACTTAGGGAGTTGAGAAGTTGAATTTAGTCACTAATGACCAATGATTTAATCACATATGCATAAGAAATCTCTCATTTAAATGACACCACTCCCAAGACCTTCCAGGTTGGTGAACGACCTGGGAGGCTTTGGAGGTGAAACTCCCAAAGAATTCCTGGAAGCTCTATCTACAGCCCCATCCTGCACTTCATCGATGCATTGATTCCAGTACGTTCCAAAGAAACCATTTTCTTCAGTCCTGTGAGCTGTGCTAGCAAACAGTTGGCCGTGAAGAGAGGATTATGGGAGCTTGCAACTGTTAGCTCGCCAACTCCAAGAAGAAGAGGCAACGGGACATAGGCTTGTTGCCTGACATAGTGACGGTCTGAAGGACTGAGCTTTACCTGTGGGCTCTGAGGAAAGAGTTGGTTAGGTAATGTCAGAACTGAACGGAATGTGGAGAGGTGAGTTGGTGTCCGGTAAGCTGGAGAATGCGTTGGTCTGGGGAAAAGGTCCCACATATTTGACGTCAGATGGGAATGAAAAGCAGTTCAGGTGGAGGGAGTAAAAGTGTTGAAATCATCCTTGAATCTCTCGCCTGCTTTGGATTCAATGCAGACTGAGTCACCAGCCTTTTTCAGAGAAGAGGACTATTACCTCAACACAGACATAGAAGCCACTGCTTATTTTTTTTTCCCTCTGCTGCTCCACCCACCTTTTTACTATTTCTTTGAAAAAGTTTTATCAGTAATCTCTTATGTCCCAGGCCTTGAGCTATGGAGATGAATAAAACCCACAAGGCCCTTCTCCTATGCTGCATAGAGTTCCAGCTGAGAGAAAAAGAAAATAAGAAAACATGAGATAAGAAGCCAGCATGCTGAAAACAAAAGCAAGGCAATTTGATGAGGGTGAAGGACCACACTGGGGCTATGCATTCTTTCCCAAATATTTCTGAGTAACCCAAGATACCTTGCTCGCCAGGTGACAGTGGGGAGGGGAGCTTATGCAGATTTTAATGGATTAAGTAAAAATTGCTGCGGATCCCCAAGTGGCTGCAGTGGCAGAAGCACTGCACGTCCCCTACTGGCAGCAATGGGCAGCCAGGGGCAGCAAGTCCCACAAGGAGACAAATGGGCACCATGAGACCAAGCCGCAGGTCTCTGAAGGTGGCAGGGAGCCACACAGTGAGACAGAAACATGGATAGGCACGCCATGCAGAGTGAGGTTGGATTTTTATTTAGTGGGTTATGGAGGGGGAAAGGGAAGAAGAGCAGAGAGAGAGGCAGAGAGAGAGAGAGAGAGAGAGAGAGAGAGAGAGAGAGAGAGA
>NC_022024.1:15277605-15287128 GCF_000317375.1 Microtus ochrogaster
AGGAAAGGAAAGGAACAGAGGTTCAAGGACAAAATACCAAGAATTTTAAGCCAGAGCAAAACGAGGCAACCACAGTCCTGTCCATAGAGGCTGCTTACATGCCCTTGAAGCTGCAACTGTTGATTCAACCTTTCTGAATCAAACCTTTGAGCGGAAGGTTTCAAGGTTTCGTAAGGATGTTATAGCTGTCGTCTTTGTTTCGCTGAGCCCACTTTGTCCTCCAGGCAGGCCCCATCAGGGTTGATTGCTCCACTCTTGGGGACTCCAGATTGGCATTCTTGCTTGCTTATCTGTCTTACTGTTTTGAGGGCTCTGTCCCCTTTGATGTGTCCTGCGGATTGATTTGCCTCCCTAGTCTGCTTTGCTGACTCTGGTTGACTTCCCTCCCTTTTGTCCCTTGCTTGTGATGGTTGAAGTTAACTTTGTGAGCAGACAGCCTGCACTAAGGTCTTTTTTTTTTCCAGGTTCTGCTGTTAGCACGTGCTTTGAGGGAATTTTGAATAAGACTAATTTTTTTTCCCTTTCTGAGGTGGAGTTTTCTTGATGTAGCTTTGACTGTCCTGGAACTCACTCTGTAGACCAGGCTGGCCTTGAATTCACAGAGATTCACCTGCTTCTGCTGGGATTAAAGGCATGTGCCACCACTGCTGGATGAGACTGATTTCACTAAGAGATGATCACTAACAATATCCATGGCTCCATCTCCAGATTCCAGCTCTATTGGTTAATCCACATTGCTAGTTTGAATACCTTTAGATCAGAGCTTCTCAACCCGTGGATTGCAACCCCTTTGGGAGTCAAATGACCCTTTCAAAGGAGTTTCCTAAGACCATCAGAAAACACAGACATTTACATTACAATTCACAACCGTTGCAAAATTACAGTTGTGAAGTAGCAATGAAAACAATTTTATCGTTGGGGCTCCCCGCAGCGTGAGGAACTGTATTAAAGGATCACAAAGTCAGGAAGGTTAAGAAACACCACTTTAGAATCGGTCTGGAAACATACCCGAGGATGTGTCTGTGGGGAAGGTTTGCTATTTTAAGTAGGGCATCAGGAAGAGCCTCAGCGAGCACAGAAGGATGGAAAGAACCTGAAGAAGAGTGCTCTCAGGAGAGATGAAGACAAATGACATAGCCCTGGATGACAGCACCTGGCCATGTCCTGGGAGCCACGTGGATGTTGCAGAGTAGTGGTTAAAGACAGAACTGTGGATGAGACACAGAGGCAAGGCCCGGTGGAGTTGACCTTTCAGGGTACCCTCGGGGAATTACAGACAGGTGTGCCAAATAGAGATGCTATCCTCTGCAGCGGAGACACATCGACTTTGTCCTTATAAACCATTTCAACTGGGTTTTACAAGCTCAACTACAGCTTTTTAGAAAGAGTCAAGCAGGACTCTCTAAACGTTTTCTCTGATGTTTATGTTTTGTTCCTCACCTTGGTGTGACAACTCTGATTTTGCTTGTTTTTTTTTTTTAAATATTCAGTTGGTGTACGAAATAGTTTCATCATCGCAACATTTTAATATACATGTACAAGTGTATGTCTGTAATTGTACTTTGCCTGTATTGGTATTAATTCCTTAAATAATTTTGGCAACATTTTGTTTGTGTTCAGTGAGAAATATAAATTGGATCTATGTTTTTACCTTAAACACATCTTTTGTTTGCTGGTAGAAATATTTTACGTCAATCATCTTCATTATTTGAAGACTAGCTTATTATTAATTATTTTCGTTTGAAATGCATTGTCTCCACCATTAGATTTTGCTTTTATTTCCTTTGTTTTTAAATCAACTATGATTTCTTTGTTAGCCAAGTATGTAGGAGAAGGCGAAAATGAGCTGTTTTAGTTAGGAAGTATGGCATGACTATAACATGAAATCTTATATGGAGTCAGCGATTCTCTGATATAATTGAGTCAAGATGACATCAAAATTAGTTTTCTGCGTCTTCAGTCAATAGCGCTTTTGTTCAAAGTTTTGAGGATCATTTGAAGTATTCACTGAGCCAGGCGAAGGAGGCGTCGTTCCCGAGCTCTGATAACTGACAATGGATGTAGATGAATATTTATGCACGTTCCAGAAGGCAGGATTTAACCCGGCACCTACCCTTGTTCGAAACGCCTCCCACCGTCCCGACTTTCTATCGCCCTTTTCATACTCCCAGTCCCTTGTCCTTCTTTTCACCCCGCTCTCTTCCCCCAGACCACCCACCCTTTCAAAGTCTATCCTGCTGCACTTGGGAGTGGTCTGGGCTCTAGAATCCAGGCTGGACAAAGTGTTCTAGTTCCTTCCCCTCATTCTCCGAGGAATTCGGTGAGACGCTAAAGTCACGTTTCACAGAGACCGCAGCACTTCGCCCTGGAACAAAACGTTCTCACTTGGCCGGATTAACGACCCGTGAAATCTGCAGGGCGAGCTGTTGGGAGCGGTGTGGAAGTCAGCCCTGGGCTGGGACAGCTGGGTATTTATTTTGACCTTCAGCTTGCTACAGCCTCGGGAGGGCAAAGGTCAAGGCTGTAGGAATGCGAACGTGAGAATTCAGGCTCTGCTCAGGTCACCACTTCGGCAGCAGCCTCCATGTGCCTTGACGGGTCCAGACAGGCTCTCTTCTGAAACAGTGTTCTTCCATGATAGACCATCCCGGAGCCAGGATATCTCGTCTGGGAAGTGAGTTGACATGAAAGTCACACTTCTTGGCTCCCTCCCCCCTTCCTGCCTCCTGCCTGGGAATCCCTGAGCCTGGGGGCAGCCAGCCATAGCTGTGAAGCCTCCCTTATCCTCAGAAGGAAGATGTACGAGAAGAGAAGAGGCCTGCTCCTCTGCACACGGGCTGTGGCTGGTTTCTCCAGAGACCCTGTGTCTGAGCACCCCGCTCTGGTGCTCAGCTCTGCCCACTCCTCCCAGCTCCCCATCACATGAATCTCTGTCTGTCTGTCCACATCACTCGTTAATCTAATAATCTCACTCCCCAGTCATCCATCTCATTGTCCTCTTGAATGCCTCCCACCCGCCACAAATAACCGAGGTCTCTGTTGTTTGTTTCCCCATCTGTGAATGAAACGCTCGGACTAGGCGGCGCTTGAGGGAGTGTTTTCAGTAAAGAAAGACCAAACCTCGTCGAGCCCTGTGTTGGTCTTAAGTGAAAATATTCTGTGTTTCTAGAAAAACCTGGAAGGAACCAAGTGACTGAAAGTTTGACTTGGAGAACTTTTGTTGGCATACAGCTCCTAAAAACAATCCAGTACCAAATTTAACCAAACCCAAATAGTCACTTCTGGCAAATCACTTGTGCTTAGGTAGGCAGGGTAGCACTGTCTGAGTAGCAATAAAGTTCGTTAAAGGAAAACTTCGGGTCAAGAAACTTTCTGATCTAGGTGCAAACATTCATATAAGGTCAGGCTAATTGTCTGGCCAAGGGAACACCTGTAGGCAAGCAGGCTTACCTTAAGCCAGGCTAAAGAGATAGGCAGAGTAGCTTTTCCTGTAATGCCTGTCTGAGGCCTGAGATAGCAAAGCCAATGCTTCTTTTTTCATTTTTTCTGTCTCTGTCTTTCTGATCCTAGCCAGAACCTAAGCATACCTTTCTCATGATTTAAGTCACCCTTACATTATCTTCCAAGCAGTGGTTCTCAACCTGTGGGTCACAACATTTGGTGGAGGGGTCAACAATCCTTTCACAGGGGTCACCAATCAGCTATGGTGAATATCAGATATTTTCATTAGGATGCTTTTGTTGTTGTTGTTGTTTGTTTTTGTTTTTCAAGACAGGGTTTCTCTGTGGCTTTGGAGCCTGTCCTGGAACTAGCTCTGTAGACCAGGCTGGTCTCGAACCCACAGAGATCCGCCTGCCTCTGCCTCTCGAGTGCTGGGATTAAAGGCGTGCGCCACCATCACCCGGTAACAAAAGTACAGTTATGAAATAGCAATGAAATAATGTTATGGTTGGGAGTCACTCCAACATGAGGAGCTGTAGGAAGAGAGGGTGGCATAGTTAGGAAAGCGGAAACCCACGCTCTAACGCTTCCCTCCCTGCCTATGGAGCCCCGGTGCCAGTTTAAATAGCAACAATGTTCCCCTCTGCTCCTCCATTCTCCTGCCATAACAGCCGCTAAGATTTACAGTTTGTCTGCCCTGGGAATTTTTCTTTAAACTTTTGTAAAAATTTCCTCGAGCCTCTGTTTGAATCCTCTCTTAAATTCTCTTTCTAACGAGACCAGGAACCCAAGATGGTGGTGGTCCCATTTCCCCCTGTATCATTAGTGATGAAGGGAACCGCCTCAAATTCCAGGAACAGTGTTGAATCGTTTCCTGTAAAAGATCAAACTCTTAGTGAGCCGAAAGGGTTGGAGCTTGCTTGGAAGTCAAATATTTGCCAAAGCAGTAGGCAAGCACACAATGGTTAGCTTTGCCCGAGGGCCAGTTGCCCGCCTTCCCTAGCTGCTCCTAGTTAACAAGATGGTAGGTCTGCTCCTGCCCTTCTTCTAAGGGTGTGGCGGAAACTAAGCCAATCAGAGAATTGGTTCAGAGTGAAGATAGGCTCCTGGGCCAACCAGAGGCAATAGTGCGCCAGGACCTGTGTGCTAAGACACTGAGGTCTTTTCCTTTGCTCTGGAGTGTACTTTGGAGATATTCTAGATAAGTCACCCTGCCGGGAGAGTATTTAACAGCAGTGCTAAATGCGATGAAGGAGAATGGTCATGAGAGGGAGAGAAATAGGGTCGAGTTTGAGTTATGGTAGTAGAAGCTTTGGGCCATTTTATGCTGAATTACCTGTCCCTGAACCTTCCTTTAATAGGAGTCACCAAATCTACCGTTTATTGGAGCTAGCTTTTGTTGACTTTTTGATATATTTTGTCAAAAAGAGCTGAATAGTGACACAGTTGATTTAAAGAGAAAGTCTACAGGCCCCTTTCAAAATTCCTGGTATACTTGTGCAGTCTGTATTTTTTTCCCTCTTGATAGACGTGCCAGGATTTTTCTCTGTTTATATTTGTTGCTTTATTAGCTTCATCAGCTTTTGGCTCTCTGGTCCTCTGGTGTTTATTTTCCATCGCGTTTCCTATCTTTAATATTCATTTCTTATATGACTTTTGACAACCCAGTTCTGTGTTTGTGTGTTTTAAATTCTCGTGTTGAGGGCATTAATATTTAGTCCATTTTTCCCATTTTTTTAAACTGTATGTTGAAGAGTGTAGATTGATCGATTGATTTCTTTTGGCAGGGTCTCTTAGCCCAGGCTGGCCCCAAACTTGTTTGTCACTAGAGTTGACCTTGAACTGTTGTTCCTCCTGCCTCTGCTTCCTGAGCGCTGGTGTGACAGGCATAAAGCTCCAGTTTTATATGGCACTAGGGATTAAACCACAAACCCAGGGCTTGGAGCATGCTAGCCAAGCCCTACCAGCTGGGCTGTCTCCAGCCCCTCCTATGTCGACTTTAGTTTATCTGATAAGTTTTAATGGATAATATTTTCATGGTTTGGTGTTTCCTAATTTCCATTATATTTAGTCCTCCTGTAATGGCCTGTCCTGTCCCTTTAAGAGACAATCCCTGCTCACTCCCCCCTTCCTCCCAGACAAGAGGATCTTTCTTCTGCTCTGCCTCTTCTCTTCTCCCTCCTCTCTCTCTCTCTCTCTCTCTCTCTCTCTCTCTCTCTCTCCTCTCACCTTCCCTTCCATAACCCACTAAATAAACTATACCCACCTTCTTTGCATGTCCATCTCTCACCTGCCATGGCTCCTCGTGGGACTGGTTGCCCCACTGACCCACCGAGGTCTCTCACCCACCACCTCCCACCCGCCTGGGACCCACAGAGGCCTCAGGTGGTGGGACCTGAATGCCCCTCGTGCATGGCCCACTGCCACCCCTCAGGGAATTGTGCCACTGCTTTTATCTAAACCATTATACCCCCCTCCCCAGATTCCTCACAGTCGCATTGGGGAATTTCCAAATATGGGCGTTTGTGACGTCTGTTTCGTTAATGCTGTGCCTCTCAACGAGCTGTGGATTTTGTTGATTCTTCTTTTGGTAACAACAAAGGGTTGTGTGAAGTCAGGCCTCTTAAGTTTTTCCTGTGTTGGAAAAGTTGTGTTCAGGGTTCCTCTACAGTCTGCACCTGGATCTATAGGCTCCTTGTCTGTGGCTTCAACCAATGTGAATAGAAATATTTTTTTTAAATTTTTTAAAATTTTACCCTCACTGAGAATATTAACTTTTCCCTTGTCGTTCTATCTCAAAGGATACACTTATTCCCACGGCACGTGTTCTGTTAGGCATCATACGGAGCCCAGAGGTGATCTTAAAGTGTGGGAACAGGGGTGTCGATGATACCCACAAGCTTCTCTGTTTTCTGTGAGACAGTTGTCTTAGGATTTGGGATCTTTGGGGTGGTCTTGGGACAAATCCCCCATAGACAAGCAGGACAACCACCTATTATCCTATTCGGTCACAAACTCCATTGCGACTTTGTCTTAATACATAATGTTCTCATAGCCACCATGGTTGAGGAATTGTAAAGTTTTTCTCTTTCAATGTGCTCTAATGTTCTTAACACATAGTGTGGTTCTATAGTTAGGTAATTACATGCCCCAAATTATTGTATTTTGGGGCAAATTCTTTCTTGGTCGTTGTGCATATTTGAGGCTGGTGTTGATGGAGTTGTACCAACTTTCTTCTGATTGGTGCCCTTTCATTAAGGCTTTTCCAACTCCTTGTCTATGAATTTTTCCATGTCATAACCTTGAATTTTTTTCTTTTTTGATGAACAGTGTATATTTTAAAACAAACTTTAAATTTTATTAGTTGGACAAACAGAAATGTGAAAAGAATATATTACTAAAAAAGCTGATGGGATAATATATGCTCGGGGGGTCCAGGGGGAGAAAACAATGAAGGACTGAAAGGACCCAGGTAGGGCAGGTAGAAATCAGCAGTGCGAGTCGCGATTTGAATCCAGCAGTAGATTGCATAACTATAAATAGAATTCACAGCCCGTCTAGAAGACCAGACTGCGGTATCCTCTGTTCTCCTTATCAAGTGGGATCACTCAAGAGCGCTCCATTTGGACCGTCTGACTTGAGTCTATAAATGCTTGCTTATCGGTCCTGGAAGAGCGTGTTTTCTCTTTGGAGTGTGGTTGATAGCAGACATGACCATATAAGGAGGAGTTCTGTGTTATCTGTCGTCTTGTGAGATGTTCTGTGTGGGCCGGTGTCTCAGATGAGGCTTCAGATGACAAATCTCCCCTCAAGGAGTTAGAACAGAGTTTGGTTTCTTGACAAACTGAATGTGTTTCCTTAGCAGAGTTTTTTTTTTTTTTTTTTTTTTTAAAGCATTTTCCTTTCCTGCCTTTTATGCACTAGAGTTGAGGGTAAGTTCTGCGATGACTTTTAGGTCTTGTACTGAGTTCTCAGGAGCACGACTTCATCCTCCCAGTTGGCTAACATAATCAGACCGAGGACGTGGCTGGACTGGAGATGAAAGAAACAGGCTTATAAGGGATAAAAGCGTGTAGAGACAGATGCAGAAGCAAACATGGGCCTGACAGGGGCAGCTGCTGTGGCTGAGAGATCAGCCAAGGCTCTGGGGAGTGTAGGCAGGAGGGATTAATCACACCTGCAGAGGTGACATCTCAAACAGGGCTTTAAGAACTAATCAGATTTCCTCAGAAACAGGAGGAAGAAAGGCTGAAAACAATGTTGTCTGAGAGAAGCGTAATAGAAGCAGCAGAGGAAATGACAGATGACCATACATTAAAACAGTAAAAAGAAATAGATGAAATTAACTTTAATAAGTTTTTCCTAGTTCTACATATCCATTATAATATCCATTTGGGCATGCAACCTTTTAAAAAGAAAACACTGCTGAAATATTTATTATCAACTCTTATTACAAAGAATTTGAAATCTAATATTCATTTTCCATTCACATGAGATCTGAACTTGGGCTGACATGTCTCAAGGACTCAAAAGTCACACACACGGCTGGCCACCACCACGCTGGCTAGCAAAGGATGAGAAAAATCTCAAAGACAAACAGAAGATCAGGGAAACAAGCAAACTCTTGTACGGGTCATGGTTCGAATCTGAACCGTCTCAGACGGCCCCGTTCTCAACGGGCAGACATTATTCTGGGAAGCAGTGGGAGCCTTTTGGAGGTGGGGCTGTTTGGCAAAAGGTCATTAGAGGTCAGCCCTTGTAGGTCATTGATCAGTCCCTGGCTCCTGCCTGCTCTCTGTGCTTCAGTTACTGTGATGTGAGACTCCTCTGCCACATGCTCCCTCTATCAGGACTTCTTCCCTGTGACGCTAGACCAAGATGATGCTTCTGAAACCTTGATCCAAAATACATCTTTCCTTTCCTTGTTGTACTATGAGCAGCAGACAGGAAAGTAATGAAGTGTGTGTATGTGTGTGCGTGTGCATGAGTGCTTCCGCGTTTTGGGGGAGTGGTTGACAAAAAAAAAATAGGGATACAACGCTAGTCAGAGAATGGAGAGAGATGTGCCCAGCTACTATATATGTGCAACCCTGAAAATAATGGTACTAACTACACACCTAGTAGAATGTGGTCGAAGTGCATGCTTTACATAATAAATTCTAGATGGATTAAAGACCTGAATTACCAAGAATACACGGGGAAAATACATTTGCAACATATATGATAAATGAAGGAAATGGCCCCTGTCTTCAAAGAAATACCAGAAAGAAAAAAAAAGTTAATACCATTTTTGTCATTTCAAATGTCGTTTTGTCAGAGAGACTCCAAGAGAGCCTGACATGTGAAGAAAAAGTCCTTCAGTCTTGACAAGGAAATTCAAAGCTAAATGAGCGAAATTTTCCTCCATCAGATTGGCAAAAAGTTCTGCTTTTTTTTCCCCCTCTGTTATTCTGAAAAGATTACATCCATATGGAAAACAAAAGTCAGCCATCACCAAAGAACAGGGAATAAAGTAATCCTCCTCCTCCTTATTCGGAAGTCCCAGTGGCCACGACTCTACAGCTGCCCTATGAGGTATTTTCTTAAGTATTTTCCCCAAAATAGCCTCTGTGTTATATAACCTCAAGCGGTCAGTGGAAAAAAAATAATATAATATGAAATTATGGAAAGAGCGTGTTACAGCGATCGCTCCTGACATTGGCCTCTTGTTTCCCAGAGCCTGCACGGTTCTCTTGTGGAGCTGGGTCCCAGCATCCCATGCTCAGAGTGCTCTGTTAGCAGACACGGAGGCCATTTCTAACCTGGCACTATTGTTGACTGTCGGTAGTCTGTGTGCCCGTTAGCCTGTGAGACAAATTCTGATGTGATGTGTGCAGTTCAGGTTTGTATGGCTCTTCCCAAATTGCCTTCCAAAGGGGCCACATTCGTTTCTCTTGTGACCACTGGGGTTTGAGGATGTGCGTACCAAACTGTCAATCCCAGCGTCCTCAGGTTGGCCTAGGTAGGAGGCATACTTTAACATTTCCCTCTGGGGTGATCTCTCTCTCTCTCTCTCTCTCTCTCTCTCTCTCTCTCTCTCTCT
>NC_022024.1:15287238-15304712 GCF_000317375.1 Microtus ochrogaster
ATTTTAATTAAATCTCTCCTCTCTCTCTCTCTCTCTCTCTCTCTCTCTCTCTCTCTCTCTCTCTCATTGTGTGTGTCCCCTCCCCCTCTCTGTGTGCACACAAACCTGTGTAGGTTGGAGATTAACCTTGGGGAGTTGTTCCTCAGCGCCAATCACCTTGATTTTTGAGATACAGTATCTTATTGGCTTGGAACCCTCTTATTAGGTAAGGCTGGCTGGCCAGCAAACTCCAGGGAGCCTCCCGTCTGCCCCACTGCTGCTGGTACCCAGTCAGGTGGCTCTTTTTGCTTTTTATTTTTTTTTTTTTTAAAGACTAATCCTGGGAATTGAACTCAAGTCTTGTGCTTGTAAGACCAACACTTTTCCAACTGACCTATCTCTCTGGCACGATGTTTTCTTCGTGCGCCTTTGATTTATACACATTCTCACCCATGGACAATTTTACAGCGATTGTTTAAAAAAGAAATACCGGTTTGAAATTCAAGAGACAACAATGAGAAAAAAACCCACAAGTTATGCAGACAACTGGGTACAGTAAAATAGTCCGGTCTAAGCCATCTTTTTTTTTTTTTTAGTTGTAAAATTTTGGGAGGAAGTGAACCTTACAAACGCATGTAAGAATGAACTATACCAGCGCCTGTCTAAAATGGAAACTCCCGAGTTACCTTGGCTTAGGTAAGTCCCTAGGGAGGCGTGAGCTCATTATCGCTACCATTTACCTACCTGATTTCTCTCTCTTTTCCGACACACCCTTAAAAGACTGAGGGATGTTAGTGCCCCGTCTAAATGCACACATTAGCTCCCCTGGAAGAAAGTAATTTCTTTGGGCTGTTAACATCAGTGGACCTCTGACTGCTCATTACAGGCAAGTTATGTTTTAAAGGCTGTTTTGAATGTTAATTCCACTTTGAAATGCTCACAGCCTTTCCTGCAGGCAGCCATTTGGCAAATGGAGCTACAGGAGCCAACGGAAGACTGCGCACTGGAAGAGACCAGCGCCGAGGGAGGGCACCATTTACACAATGTCCGTTCAACAGGCATTCCCCTGCTCCCACAAGCAACTGCTCTGTATGAGGCTAAGGAGGGATATGAATATATATGGATTCTTTCCTTCAAGAGCTCATTGTTTGCAGAGAAGATGACTGTGGTCTGTACGGTAAATATAGCCTAGAAATAACTCCAAAGACAAGTCACCTGCTCTTCCCGTGGGATCGGGGGTATTCCTTAAGAAGTTAACATCTACAAGTATGTATGCCTACAATTAGTATGAATTGCGTATTGTTATAATTATGTATCAAGGTATTCAGATATCTGGGAGAGAGACAGACATGTCTAACAAGTTCGTGTGGGGACTAAATAGCTAGAAATGGGCTTGTTCACAGCACTAAGAGCCATCTTGGAAGTGAACTCAACTTGAAGAAAGACACAAAACAAAACAATAACATAACTTGACTATTCTATAGAAAGCCTTAGCTGTCACACACACCAGGGCAACGCAGTGTGTCTACGTGCCAGTTACTAAGGTTTTATGTGTTATCTTTAGAGGATGCCTTGTAAGTGATATTGGGGCTGGGACTCTGCCAGTAGTAGTGGTGGAAGATGGACGGCTTTCAGAGAGAGAGAGAGAAGGGACATTTCTGCTCCTTTGTTCTGTCTTGTGTCTCCGTGGTAACAAGTAACCTGTTACTTCTCTCGTTGGTGCTGTGGACCTGGGAGAGTGGGGTCTAAGAACAAGGTGGACTAAAGTCTCATGCGATAGCCAACCTTCCTCAGAGCGTTAGACAACTTATGCTCTGAGGGCGAAGAAGAGCAACCTGAGTAAAGCAGGCGAGCCACACATGGTGAAACCATGCTTTTCCATAGAGAACCATAAATACCAAGAGCTGAAGTGAGCGCCCTCCTAGTCACTACACCTGGGAGGGGCATGAAAACTCATTCCAAGACCAATTCCGTGTTTTCAAGAAGCCGAGGTCACAAGACTCTTTGTTTTCTTAGAGTTTTTCACATGAGCACCCAGAATTCCCCCTGTTGCGAGATTCCGTTCTTGGCCTATGCCGCAACAGTCACAAGCACCCCAGAGAGCTGTCAATCCTCACAGGGACCAGTTGCTACTGGGTGGTACTGTTCTTTAAATGTCAAATCCCAGCTTGGTAGGCCACCTCCTCCAAGCTACTTTAGGACTGAAAAAAATACATATATATCAGCCTTTCCCCCTTGTTTCCCAGCTCTCTGCAGAGTAGCTTTTTCCTGATGTTATTATTTAAATATTCCTTTGATCCTTTGATGCTTCCTCCTTTTTTTGTGACCCTCCGATACCTGTGTAACTAATCCTCTACAATGAATTCTTTTTTGTTGAAAAGACGAGGTCTCGTCCTTTTTGTATCTCCAAGCCTTGGCACAATGCCTGGGAGATAGCGAGTGTTCACTAAGCTTTAATGCCTGACTGAACGGGCGAGTCGGTGTTTAAGAGCGAGACTGAGCTGTGTAAACGCTTGCAAGTTAGACGCCTGTCCATCATCCTGCCGAGTGACTCTGAGAGACCACTTAACTCCCTAAAACTTTCTAGCCAGTGAAACAGAGATCCTGCATCTTCTGAGGTTTTCAACTTTGATTATTTACTAAAAACTCCCAGCTTAAGGTCTTTTCGCTTTCGTATTTAGTCTGGTTTTATTTAAGTCATTCAGGTGAAAGCGTCTTGAGGGGTGGTTATTCTAATTACGGGCGGTAGAGAGGGCTCACAGTTGTCTGGTTTCACAGCTTGCTCTGCATCAGTGGCAGAACTAACCCTGAGCCCAATCCAGAGCATCGTAGTCCCTCACTACGTCACCTGCACCCGCTGGCAAGCGTGGAGAGGATTCTGTTATTGTATCGTGAACATTGGATTGCATTCCCCTCCAAATCATTCGTCTACAGGGCACATTAAGTCACCGCAGGGAGGAAAGCCTTCCAGTCTCCACATTAGCGCAGCTTCGCTCTTTCCCACTGTTTCCAAGGGTATTTGATGGGTTTTTCCATTTCTGCAGCATCTAGGGAAATGATCTGAGCAAGCAGAACCTCTTCTGAAATGTGCCTTTTGGATTTCTTCCTAGAAATCATGTAGCTTACCCATTTTCAGGTTATGTCAAAGAATGAAGCCCAGCGTACCACAAGGTTGTGACGTTTGTGGCGCTGTGGTCCCATAGAAACCACGCCTTCAACTCTTCGCTTTTGGCCATCTTGGAAACAGTTCCACCAGCTGCCCTGGTGCCCCAAGGTCTCAGTCTCTTCTGTTTTCCCCAGTGCTTCTCCTTTGTTGCCACTGTTCAGTCAAATGCCAACTTGGTTTGTTGATGGGAGACTGTAGGTTAATTGACTTCAGTGAGTGCCGATCCTGGGGAGACAGAATCCACAGAGTTAGACTGATTGAACTAAACGTGTTTGTCATTCCTTTGCTTCAGGACCTGTATCTGTCAGGACAACAGCTTGTTATAGATGACTTTTAGCTCTAAGTCTTCTTGGCTATTGTCCCCACCCTCTACCCCCACCCTCACATCCAAAAAGGAATTCTAAAGCTTTGTGTCTTAGTTAGGGTTTCTATTGCTGTGAAGAGACATCATGACCATGGAAACTCTTACAAAGGAAAAACTCTTAACTGGGGGTGGCTTCCAGTTTCAAAGGCTTGGTCCATTATCCTCATGGCGGAAAACATGGCATTGCACAGGCAGATGTGGTGCTGGAGAAGGAGCTGAGAGTTCTACATCTGGATCTGCAGCCAGTAAGAAAAGAAGAAAATGTACCAAACCTAGCTTGAGCATCTGAGACCTCAAAGCCCACCCAAAGTGACACACTTCCTGCAACAAAGCCACACCTACTCCAACAAGGCCACACCTCCTAGTAGGGCCACTCCCTATGGGTCTATTGGAGGACAGTTTTATTCAAACCACCATACTTTGCTATCCTAACTTTTCTAGTTACCAAGGAAACAGACCTCTCTGTAATACCCTGCAGGGGTGACTTTCATCTTTAGTTAGAACTTTTCTGACTGAGTTTCTAAAAGTTTTGACACGGCCAGAGAATAGGCATTCCCTAACACTTTGGAGAGGGGTAAAGAAAATAAGGAGGAGGAGGATGCCCCTCAAAATCCTAGCAATGCCTTTTTCATTTCTTAGAACTGGAAAAAGGTGATTCTCAGATTTTGTAGAAATATAGGTCACAAGAACCAACACAATTTGAGATAAGAACCAAAGCAGATGGTTTATACTAGCTAGTTTTAATCATTGTAAAGCTATCAAAATCAGACAGTGGTTACGGTCATAAAAATGACAACCATAGGCCAGCAAAATACTATAGATTCCAGGAACAGATATGCACATGACAGCTAGCTCGATTTTGTAAAGGGTGTCAAAGAAATTTAGTGGGGCATCAAGTAGTCTTTAACAAACAATCCTGAAATAACTGGAATTTGGTCCAACGTCTATTCTTAGCTGACAAAATGTATCACTTTAAAATGACTATGGAATGGGTTATAGATTTGATTTCAGTGTAAAGAACCAAAAGTGTAAGAGCCTCAGAAGAAAACATATGAGAAAAAAATATGATGTCAGTGTAGAAAGAATTATTAGCTAGGGCACAGGAAGCACAAACCGTGACCTTAAAGTATCTCTTTGGCTGGGCTCAATAGACAGAAACACGGTCAATCATTACTGCTGCTCCTGTGCACAGGTGCCCTCCGGGTAAGACCAACATTTCAGTAATGTTGATGTGGACAGGTCTCATCTAATCATTAGAAGAATTTGTGGAACATAGATTGATGAAGCTCTGTCACCGGAAAGCCTTAAATACTCTTGTGGAGTCTCCATTCTCCCAGCCCATCCCATCAGATACTGGACTCAACAAACCTCCACAGTCGCATGAGTTGAATTCTTCATGATCTCTCTCTCTAGCGCCATGACTAGATAACCATTTGCACAGACAAAACTGCAGAAGGATGATAGCAAGGGGTGTTAGGAATGCGGAATAAAGATTGCTGTGGGAAATATAAAGTGGTACCAACGCTTTGGTATGCCTTGTAAAATGTAAGCATATAGTTACCGTATTAGTAAGGGAGCTTGCTTCTATATAAGAGCTTCAACAAAAGGTCTAGCAGAAAGTAAGTCTCTAAGCAGAGTCTGTGTCTCCATATTGTGGAATATCATCCTGCAATACTACAAAACACGGCAGAAATAGATGGATTAAAAAGCCAATCTCACTGGACGGTGGTGGCACATGCCTGTAATCCCAGCACTTGGGAGTCAAAGGTAGGAGGATCTCAGTGAGTTCAAGGCTAGCCTGGAGACTCCAAAGCAAGTTCTAGGACAGCCAGGGCTACACAGAGAAATTCTGTCTCTAAAACCCAAACAATAAATAAATATATAAATAATAATCAGGCTCAACAAAGGAAGCTACACAAAAAGGTGTATGGCTTATGATTTCATTTATATAAAATTCTGTAAAATGTAATCAAATGTGTTATGACAGAAAACAGGACAGTGGCTGAGAACAAGATTGGAGGAGGCATGCATTTCAAAGAAGTTCAGGGACATTTTTGGAAGTGATGAACTATTCTGGTGTCTTAATTAGGATGACAACTTTCTGAGAAAACGCCTCATTTTTTGAGGGCTGTGATGTAGCTGAGTGGGAGAGCGGCTGCCTAGCACACCAAAGGCCCTGAGCTCCAACTCCCTTACCACACACAGAAATCATTCGCTTCAAATGCGTGCAGGTTACTGCACATAACTGTACACGAGTAAGGCATAAAGCTTAAGATTTTGCTGGCTTTGGTTGACGTACCTTTAATGTCAGAGCTGGAGAGGCAGACGCAGGAGGATCTCTGTGAATCCAGGCCAGTTTTGTCTTAATAGCCAGCTCCAGGTCAGCCAAGGCTATGTACTGAGACTCTGTTGTTGTGGGATTCCCCTCTGTACACTGTGAGTATGTTTTATTACCATTGGTTAGTAAAGAATCTGCTTTGGCCTATAGCAGGGCAGAATATAGGTAAGTGGGAAAACTAACCTGAACGCAGGGGAAAAGAAGGCAGAGTCAGGCAGATGACATGTAGCTGTTGAAGGAGAAAGAAGCCAGAATCTTACCCATAAGCCACAACTTTGTGGGGATACACACATTAATAGAAATGGATTATTTTAAGATGGAAGAGCCAACCAGAAATATGCCTAAGCCATCAGCCAAACAGTGCTGTAATTAATACAGTTTCTGGGTGATTATTCAGGTCTGGGCGGCCCAGAAACAAGTGTAGTCTGTTTACACTTCGTCTCAAAACAAAACAAAATAAAACATAAAAACAAGCAAGGAACAAACAAATGTAAAATTGTAAATAACCATGAGTACAAACACTTATTTAATATTGTTATGTAAATTGAGGAAACAGGAGAAAAAAACATTTTGAAATTTACTTGGATTTTGCTGGCAATTGTGTTATCTAGATTAAGATAAAGGGCCACACCCTTTCTATAAAGAGCATGCCTTATGAGCAGGCTATGTTGTGTCTTCATCTCAAAATAGCACTTTAAAAACATAAAATCCATTTATAGCTCACAGGCTTTTAAAACAGGCTGTGGGTCAGATTTCTTTCAATCCACGGACATGACTCAGCCGTTACTTACTCATGATCTATTCTGGTTTAATATCAGATTTTCAAAAAGGCCTTCCTCTCATCGTCTTGTTTGAGGAGGTAACAACGATTTTTCAGGATGGTAGGGCAGGCTCTTCATTTCACCCTCTACCCAGGAACTGGCTCCCCAGGAGCTCCCCAGGAGCCTAAGCAGATGGTCTCGCAGTCAATTCCAGCCATAGAAGGTTAGCTGGAGCATTCTACTTTTTAGGACATAATAATTAGATTAAGAAAACAACAAAAGAGCGGTAGAAATGGCTCAGTGGTTAAGAGCCCTGGCTGTTCTTTTTTTTTTTTTTTTGGTTTTTCGAGACAGGGTTTCTCTGTGGCTTTGGAGCCTGTCCTGCAACTAGCTCTGTAGACCAGGCTGGTCTTGAACTCACAGAGATCCGCCTGCCTCTGCCTCCCGAGTGCTGGGATTAAAGGCGTGCGCCACCATCGCCCAGCTCTGGCTGTTCTTCCATAGGACACAGGTTCAATTCCCAGCATCCACATGGCAGCTCATAACTGCCTGTAACCCCAGTTCCATGGAATCTGGTCCCCTCACATTGATATAGTGAATACTATATCCCATGCAAGCAAAACACCAATGTACATAAAGTAAACCAAATATTTAAAAAAGAGAGAAAGTAATAGGAAGACAGCCTAGCCTTTGTGAGCATCTATATACGAAGACCTGGAGTAATTTAGCTTTCCTTCTTTATGATTGCATTTTGGCCAGAAGAATTTATATACAAGGATAATGTATAGTTTTTTTCGTTTTTAGTCCTGTCTGTGTTTGAACTCTACAGAGCATGTTTGTATATTGCTATGCCCATATCACCAACAGGTGCTTCCAGGGTGAGATCTATATGGTGTCTGTAATATAGGCAACGTTGCTTCATTACTATATTGTCAAATTTTATGTTAATTTTCATCTTTTTTGTTAAAAGGAGACAATACTCATACAAAATATCATTAGTATTCACTATAAAAATGCAGACATTGTTTGAAACATCTTATGAGTGATGTGTCTAGTACCTTGGTTGCAGTGATGGTTTCATGGGGATACACAAATATTCAATTCCACTAATTGTTACACATTAAATATGTGGCTTAGGGGAATCAGATTTATGACAACCACATTTTGATGTGGGATTCCCCTCTGTATGCTGTGAATACCCATGGTTAATAAAGAAGCTGCTTTGGGCCTATTGTAGCACAGAGTAGGGCAAGGTAGGAGTTCCAAGCAGATAGAGGAGGAGCGAGGAGGCAGAGTCAAGGAGAAGCCATGTAGCTACCGCAGGAGACAGATGCAGAGGGTGGAATCTTACCAGTAGGCCACAACCACGTGGCGATACACAGATTAATAGAAATGGGTTAATTTAAGATATAAGAGTGAGCTATAAATATGCGTAAGCGAATAAGTCAAGCAGTAGTGTAATTAATACAGTTTCTATGTGATTATTTCGGGTCTGAGTGGTCAGGTCTCTGCCTACAACATTTTGTTTTTTTAAATGATCCCAGAACTTTGCAAAATCAATTGCAAAGTAGAAACTATACAGGTAAAGTCTTATTTAGTATCCTTTAGTGTACTATAGGCAGAAAGTAATTAGGTTCAACTAACAATTTCCATTTTATAGCCTATAAAGCAATAAAATTAGTAGTAGCAGAAAGCCTTTAAAATGTTTAAGTGTACATGTATGTATGTATGTACATATATCTTAGGTATAGGTATGGGTCCAGTGTCATATTTGGTCAAATTACATACATCTCAAGGTGTTAAAATATTGCTCCTACAGTTGAAAGACAGACAGGATTAGGAGTGAAAAAAACACAGCTTACTTGAAAGACTCTACAGTTAATAAACAATGGACTCAGACTTGATCTCCTTAGATAGAACAGTAGGAGAAAAAGTGAATAAAATGCTATTTTTAACCCTGGATATTTTTTCAATAGTTAAGACTATGCCCAGAAAGATACTTTTAAAAGTACCTTTTCATAATAAGATGAATTATTACATTATTAATGTCTTGAAACTCGTTGTAATTCCCTAAAGATTTCTTATTGACTTTTCTCTGTTAGGTTAAAAATAGGAAAGCCAAAATTGCACATTGAAAGAATGATGAGTTGTATTATTTTCTCTGCTGCTTTCTTGACGTAATTGATTTGGGCGCGTACATAAACCAGGGACAATTGATCTGGTTTGTGTAGAATTGTAATTCCCCCATGTAATTTTGCCCAGTTTCTGCAGAAACTCATTTTGGACGAGCCTCGATGGCTAATACATCATTTGAATGAATTCACTTTGGGATCTGTGTAATTAATAATCAGGACTTCCAGACCCATTCCTTCAAAGCTTTCTGTGCTAATCAAATTACATACATTCATAAAGGCATTTACAGGCACCGTGGACTTTTTTTTCAGGATACATAAATTGCATTAATGATGAATATCATGGATGCATAATTATGCTTTTCCAAGTCTATACTTCTTGACTCGTAGGGTGGTTTGCTGTAGAAACTGAGTTGAAAACAGCTGTGGACTTATTTGAGTCAATTTGATTTTCGGAAGAATGAAATTGGGGAAATGGAAAATACTGAAAACTCTGAGAGGGTTTCTGAGTTTGAATCTTCTGGAGGAATGACAAAGGGGAGAAACACTGTGGGATATTTGGGGGAATGTTCTGAAGAAACTTGTGCATCATCATCTTGCCTTTTGAAACACACATTTCCATTTCCTAGAGGATTTGGTTTTTTAGAGTCCATTGATAATCCTTTTCATTAACTGGATGGAAAATCAGTGTGGAGCAGGCGCAGGGCTCTGTTCTTTCATCCTTCTCATATTCTTTCTTTCTCTCTCTCTCTCTCTTTTCTTTTCTTTTCCTCTCCTTGTCATTGGTATTGTGGAGATGGGCTTGTCCTCTGTAGCCCAGGTTAGCTTAGAACTCAGTAGGATCTCAGGCAGACTTTGAACTCATACAGTCTTCCTAACTCAGCTTCTTAAGAATTGGGATTAAGGTTCTGCCATGGTGCCCAGCTAAGGTGTCGAGTTCTTGATCAGGATCGAGCCACGCTTCTATCAGGCCTCGGTAAGCCCTTGAGAAAGGTGAAACAGATGTCCTAACAATCCTAATAACCCTCATGTGTTGGCTTCCACCAGGCAGGGCTGCTAGTAACTCACAGTAAGAAAGTATGCCGACCACACTCTCTGGAAGCGTTATGTATGTGAAGTTGCATCTCTGGTATATGCAAAACCACTGCAGATGCCTGCGATTCCAGGACCCAGGCCATCTGCACCCCAGATCTGGTTGCCTTTGTCTCTGCTACATGCTACTCAGGAGTGGCAACCTTTGATGGAAGATACTGGGTTTCCAGGCCTGGTTGATCAGAATAGCTCATGTTCAACATAGAACAACCACTGGCACCCAGGATGACTGTCTCTTCCTGTCAGGGTTTGATGCCATTGTGGCTAGTTGTGTCTGGGGAAGAGATTTCTCAGGAAACCAACATTATTAGTAATTTTTCAAGACACTGGCTATCACTAGATATCTTAACAGGTATGTCCATATGCGTGTATGAACATGCACACAGGAACACATGTTCTCGTTCTCATACCCGTGCCTTCAGACCACCAATGATGTTCACAAACCTGTGCACACACACTCATACCCCCCACATACATGCCCACATACACACCACTGACACAAACATACACACACCATACACACTTATACCACTGACATAACATACACACACCACTGACACACACACACACCACGGATATACACATACACACACTACAACACTCACACCACTGACACACACATATATATACCACACGCACACACACACTACTGACTCACACACAAAGAAATAACAGACAGAAATAGGGGCCCAGAAGTTGACTCAACGTGAGGGGCTAGCCCTGCAGTCCTGAGGACCAGTCTCATCCCCAGAATCCGTGCTAAAATTCAGATGTGGTGGCACATAACTGGAATCCCGGTGTTCCTACAGTAAGATGGTGAAGACGGAAGAATCACCTCGAAGCTCATGAGCCCGCTAGCCTGGAGTACACAGCGCAGCAGAGAAACAAGAACCGTGCCTCAGCGTGTGGGGGTGGGGAGGCAGAATCGACCTACCCTCTGCCTCCGCTAGACGATACTTCAAAACTGTGTCCCAGAATGCATCACACCACTTTTATGGCAATTGAACTTCACACCTGGGGAAGCCTCCCACAGCTGTTTCTTAGGGCTTAATCTAGACTAAAAATCAGATGAAAATTACATAGGGAGAATCTGCAATGGGATGGATACAGATGTAAGCTCATATTCTAACTTATAAATGAATTGTCCTAATCTGGTAATATTTTTATTGCACAGGTTTATTGTGAAATTAATTAAAATAACAGTGCTTATCTATAGAATAGTTTCTCAATAAAATAAGAAGTTAGCCCATATACTCATATGTTACTCCCATGGTAATACAATGGCGGACAACATGGAACAAATTGGTAATTTGACTTTCTTCATGCTAAGTCTCCAAACAAAGGTCTCCTTGGTAGACTATGTGGAAGACAGCTGGGAACTGGGTTGTGAGGTCTGCATTGCAGCAGTTGTGGGGTACAGGAAATCGGGGCTCCCATTCAGGACTGCCCAGGTTGTGCGCTGCATAGCTCAAAGGGACATCATTCTTAGAACTAACGGTGTGAGCGACACCCCCGCGACCTGCCTGCTTAAGGACACAGGCATGAGGATAATTTGACTGCACTTGGATGCAGTATCTTTCTTAGTCTTTTTTTTTTTATTACAGTTCAGAGAAATAAAGTTTCCTAGCTGGTTGTTTCATATTTTTTCAGATCTGTTTGAATCATTTTATTTTAATCTTTTAACACATAAAACAGGATTTGAAGGGAAGAGAAACAATGCGTAAATTTACAGATAATAATAAACATTACATAAATTTATTTTAACCCAAGCTTATTGACCAAAAGGAAAAGAAAATAAGAAAAAAATTTAACTTCATAATTCTTTTTTTTTTACATGTTTTACCATCTTTTTTTTATTAAAAATTTCTGCCCCCTCCCCCTCTCCCTTTTCCCTTCCCCTCCTCCCACTCCCCTCCCCCTCTCTCTCCAGCCCAAAGAGCAGTCAGGGTTCCCTGCCCTGTGGGAAGTCCAAGGTCCTCCCCCCTCCATCCAGGTCTAGGAAGGTGAGCATCCAAACAGACTAGGCTCCTACAAAGCCAGTACATGCAGTAGGATTAAAACTCAGTGCCATTGTCCTTGGCTTCTCAGTCAGCCCTCATTGTCCGCCATGTTTAGAGAGTCTGGTTTGATCCCATGTTTTTCAGTCACAGTCCAGCTGGCCTTGGTGAGCTCCCAATAGATCAGCCCCACTGTCACAGTGGGTGGGTGCACCCCTCGTGGTCCTGACTTCCTTGCTCATGTTCTCCCTCCTTCCGCTCCTCATTTGTACCTTGGGAGCTCAGTCCGGTGCTCCAATGTGGGTCTCTGTCTCTATCTCCATCCATTGCCAGATGAAGGTTCTATGGTGATATGCAAGATATTCATCAGTATGACTATAGGATCGGGCCAGTTCAGGTTCCCTCTCCTCAGCTGCCCAAGGAGCACCGGACACAAGTTATTTTCTCAAAACAACACATTGGCTGACTGATTCGAGTTTCCTGGTTCCGCAGCAACAACAAAATGTATTTTCTCCTCATTCCTGGCTGTTGTTGCTCTGTCTGAACCGAGGCTCCCCTTGGCAGGGTTTCCCAGACTTGTTTAGAAAATACCAAGAGGGAGTGTGTTCCATTTATAGATATTAGTGTACTGTAAGTGCCATGGAAAAAAGACAATCATGCCTTGAGTTCCCATGTTCCCAGTAGAATAATTGGTGTGGGTTTATATAACGCTGTCCCTGGTACCATATGGCTATGAACGTTTTATAGATTTTTGATTCAGGCCAAAGAAAACAAATGACAACAAGTCCCTCTCACGTTGTCAATTAGGTAAGCAGATGTGACTTCTCTGAGGCAAGGTCTTTGGGGAGTCATTGCTGTGTTATCAAAATTAAAACGGGGCTAGCCGTGAGGGGCCCCCAGACCCCTCATTATATTTAGCAAAGCAAATCTTTAAAAATTAAAAACCCTCAGTACTGCTTTATTGGTATGATCCAGAAGGTCTTTAGTAGTCCATTAAGGATGAAGGCAAAATGATTAGATGTCAATTACTATTATTTTTACACTTTAGGGCACCAGGGCTCTTTGGAGATGTTCCAATCCTAACGTTCATTCTGGAGAAAATGAACTTGCCCGCAGTGACACTGGCTTTGCTACCTGGCTCGTTCTCTGACATTTTGACAACTCCCAAATGTCTGACTATATCCTTCAGATTCAGCTCTGCTGGGCAAGAAATGGAACCATTTGGAAAACAGTCTTGTTAGCGTCCCGTGCTGTCAAACCAATAAAGGTCATGCTCCTGTGTATAGCTCCTCCACCCCTCTTCACAACCAATGAGAATTTCTTTGCCTGGCTTAAATTTGTGTGTCTTCTGGCTTCAGCCAAGCTCTCATCATTTTTTAAAATAGAAACTTAATGAACATAAAATTAATGTTAGATCTAATTATAGTGATTTGCATAAATTAGAAGACATTTTTATTGATTTCTGAGGCCCTATCTCCACAAGAGAGGACATATAAATTTGGATGCTAATTAAGCCAAGATTATCTTTGTTAATGCGTGTTAGCATGCATTTGGCTTTCCAGCGTAGAGGAGGGGGACAGTTGGCGGGTGAGGGTGCTCAACCATTCGTGTTGGCAGAAATAGTCACACCTCATCCCCTGACCAGGGTTCCTTTGTAGTAGGAATACTTGGTTGGTCTATTAGTGATTCTCAGCCTTCCTAACGCGGTGATTCTTTAATACAGGCTCTTATGTTGTGTTGACCCCCCCATCCAAAAATTATTTCACCGCTACTTCATAACTGTAATTTAGCTACAGTTATGAATGGCAATGTAAACATCTGATATGAGACCTCAAAGGGGGTCATGATCCACAGGTTGAGAACTGCTAGTCTGTGTGTGTGTGTGTGTGTGTGTGTGTGTAGGATGTCATCTGAGTCGTTTTCCTCTATCTCTACCTTACGTTTTGACAGACGCTCTCGGCGAATCCCATGCTTACTGATGGGTGGGCTGGCTGGACAGCCACTTAGGGCTGTCTGTCCCCTTGTCTGCCTTAAGCCCCAGGGTTGCAGACCTGAGGCACCTTATGGACTAAGTCATCTCCATGACTCTCACTCTGCATTTATTTGTTTTCATAACAAATAAAGCAGAAATAATTATACAACCATTTATCTTTGTGGGGGAAAGTTTGTAAAAAAAAAAAAAAAAAGGCGTCCTACCTGGGCAGTAAAAAGAAAAAGAGGAAAAAGGAATGACTTCGCAGGAGGATAACCCAATCTTCCTTCTTGATCTGCTCCCGATTACAGCAATCACCCTCTCCAGTTGGCCTCAATTTGAAATGGATACGCTGTGTCTGTTTCTTGAGCCGAGTTATGATTACTCAACATTACTGGCCGTCTGTATTTTATTGATGCTATAGAGAGGTGTGGAGCACTCGGAGCAGGTCATAGGCAAAGTCTTCCAAGAAAATGGCAGTTTTTTACAGCAGAGTCAGGGAGGGCCAGCTTTGTAAATTCTTAGCCAGATAGAACTGGCCTCTAAGATTTTCTCTCCTGTGTGTGTGTGTGGGGGGGGAGGGTGGGTGTGGGTGTGTCCTTACACACCCACACACTTGACCCTTTCATCTTTCCCTCTACTTTTCATGATGTGTTGTGAGTTCTTGCTGTGGGCTTGCCTCCCAGCCATCCTATTCTCTGAACTTCTCTCTCTTTCCTGTCATTGAACCCTGGTGCCCCGGTTTGCTGGGTGATTGGTTAAGGGACTGGGTCAGAGCAAGTGTTGGTGCTTAAACGAGTTACTTCCCTGAGACTAGAGGCAGGAGTCTCACTGGGCAGCACCCTACCTGGAGCACATTGGAAATATTGTAATTTTACGAAAATCAGTTAGGTTTTTAAAGTTTTTGGCTCTGGGCTGGAGAGATGGCTCATCGTCAGTCTAAGAGCACCTAGCTATCATATGGGCAATAGAAGGAAGAGCATCTGCAGGAATCTGTGCCAAGGGTCAGGGATCCAGGCTTAGGGAGAGCTTCCAGATAAGGTTAGGCCTCCTGGCCTAGAGACACTATCCAAATAGGGAGGAAAGAAGTCCTGTTGTAAAGGGGAGTCCCCCATTTTGTGCCGAGCCCAGTGAGCTGTCTGGACACAGCAGACTGCAACCTGAAGAGCACAGTACCCCATTGTTCCCCCCTGCCTTTCTGGTCCCTTTCTAGGGTCCTTCACTCCCCTCTGTCTGTCCCACAGACTGAGTGGGGCAGTTCTGCTCTTTATCTCATGGTGCTGGTGGCACCGATTGCTGATCTGGCTCACAATCCCACCCCAAACCTTCCACAGCTCTGAAGTTAGGCATCTGAAATCCAAAGCACTTCTATCTCGACAAACAAAACTATGTTCACACTGGGTGGGGTTTCACGTTTCAGGCTCAGAGACTAGAAGCGAGAGGGAGAAGGCTTGCTGGAATCCCAGGGGTGGAACGGATTGAAGGATGCAGAACACTGCTAGCGTATTCTTATTTCTCCCATCACCCCACCGTCTGAGCCTCACAAGCCCAGAGGGCCCCAGCGCTACCCCAGTCCAACAAACAGCATGTTCACATTCTCAGTGATTATCTCTGCAAGATTCCTCACTATATCAGGTTTCACTCCCTGGGGAATTTATCCTAAGGTCCTGTGACAAGACCTGGTAGAGTTGAAATCACACTCCTACCTTCCTTCACTTAAGTTCTCGTGCTTGCCTTACTGGACAAGTTTTGACTAGTTATCCAATTGTCTATAACCCCATTAACTACAATTACATCAACGTTTTAAAACATTAATTCCCAGGGTACCAGCGCCGATTTGCTATAATTGTTACCAGCTTAGATATTTGGAAATCCACCTCAGGCAATGTTAGGAACAATGCTTCTGATGTAGTTGAATACAGAGGGCAAGCACAGCCTGCCCAGTTGCTGTTTAAGAAACTGAGTTCCCTCAGGGTGTTTTAAGCATGAAGAACAGGAACAATAGGTGCAATTTCATTTTTCTTAGGGTGGTTGCCTTTCCTTTGTGAGCTTCTGGTTTTGCTTTTGGCATCCTAAGAGGAGCAGACAACTTTGCTAGTCTTGATGATGGCCCAAGATGTTGCACACTGTTTTGGCCTGTTTCTTCCCTTGCCTGTAGGCAACTTATGTGTCTCCTCCCCCACTTTGGTTTTTGGATTTTTTTTTTTTTGATATTTTTCGAGACAGGGTTTCTCTGTGGTTTTGGAGCTTGTCCTGGAGCTAGCTCTTGTAGACCAGGCTGGTCTCGAACTCACAGAGATCCGACTGCCTCTGCCTCCTGAGTGCTGGGATTAAGGTGTGCACCACCACCACCCAGCAGGTTTTTGGGTTTTTGAGATGGGGTATTACTATGTCACTCTGGCTGTCCTGAAAATCACTCTGTAGACCAGGCTGGCCTCAAACTCACAGAGCTCCATCTGCCTCTGTCTCCAGAGTGCTGAGATTAAAGCCTGGGCCACTATGTCTGGCTTTTGTTCTTTTTTAACTTATCGGTGCCTTGCTTTCTCTTCCTACAGTATATCCCCTCTGCCATCATGTCACTGAATGTGGTGGCTTGAACAGGAATGGCCCCATAGGCTCATATATCTGAATGATATTACTTGGACATTAGGGAGTGGCACTACTTAAGAGGGCTTAGAAGGTGTTGCCTAGATGTGGCCTTGTTTGAAGTAGGTGTAGCTTTATTAGAGGAACTGTGGCCTCAGGATGGAGGGTGTCCTTGGGGGTGGGCTTTGAGGTTTAAAGGGACTAAACCGAGCCTAGTATCACTTTCTCTTTTTGCTGCCTGTGGATCCAATGCTCTAGCACCATGTCTGCCTACACGCCACCATGCAGGAACACCCCTGCATGACGATAATAGACTAAACCTCTGAGACTGTAAGCCAGCCCCAGTTAAATGTTTTCCTTATAAGAGTTGCCATGGTCATGGTGTCTCTTCACAGCAAAAGGACACAGACTAAGTTTTACAGAATACTGTTTTTATCGTCTAGGCTGGGGTGGCGTCACTGTGAAGGTTTCCTGAAGCCTTTTCACTGAAGCAATACATACAACCGCAAATATATTGGCGCATTTCCCCCCTTCCCACCCCAAACCATCTCCTTTTGTCATGTCCTGAACAGAAACGATTTGTTGGACTTGAGCCCATTTCCTATTTTTTTTTATTTTGTTTCATTTTAAGCTTCAAGTAGACTATGAGTCTACGCTTCAAGTAGACTATGAATTTGTTTGAGCTTAGAGTGCTTCAGGCTGGTGGCAACGGAGAGAGTTAGACTCCGTTGGTGTAAACAAATAAATAGGGCTCTTTCTTCTATGCAAAACACCAGAGTGGAAGCAGCAAGATGCTGGCCCATTTTCAGTAGCTCTTGTTGGAGCTCTGGTATCTACCCCACTCCTTCTTTGTGGCAGGAGAATACCACGATCTAATACTTTTTTTTTTATTAAAAATTTCCACCTTGGGAGCTGGAGAGATGGCTCAGAGGTTAAGAGCACTGACTGCTCTTCCAGAGGTCCTCCTGAGTTCAATTCCCAGTAACCACATGGTGGCTCACAACCATCTGTAATAAGATCTGGTGCCCTCTTCTGGCCTGCAGCAGACATGCAGACAGAATACTGTATACATAATTGATAAATAAAT
>NC_022024.1:15305516-15314290 GCF_000317375.1 Microtus ochrogaster
GGGGTGCACCCACCCACTGATCTAATACTTTTTATACTTTCATGCTTTGGTGATACCAGGCTTTAAGAGAAAGTGATTTGAATTTTTGCCTTTAAATAGATACGTAGGGAAAAAAAAAAATCTTTTCTGTTTGAAGGACTCAGATTGGACCTGTGAAAGAAATGAATGTCACATAAAGTTGCTTTTTTTTTTTTTTTAAGACTACCTGTTAGATAAGAACAGAATCCAGTCACAGCTTTTTTCTTTTTTTAAAAAAAGAGCCAGGCTTGGGGGCAGTTAGTATAAGTTCTCTGTCTGCCCTGTCAAGTGAGAAGGACTGAATACTTAACAGGTAGCTTAGCAAATGATGCACAGAATAAAGAATTACAACACCGTGACTGCTTGCAGATGGCCTGGGTGCAAATATCCTTGCTGCTTCTGTTGTGTGGTATAGTCATTGGCTGTCATGCTGTATCCTTGGTGAGGCTGTCTATAAATGACTCCACCTGGTTTTTTATTTATAACCAGGTGAATTCAAGTGTGTGGTGGGTGGGGTGTGGAGGATATGTCAGTTTAAGGGAGCGAATGGGAATTGATAGACTCACAGTGAACACTTGGTTTTTATTGGTGGAACTAAGAATGTGATGGAGTAGTGGACACAACAGAAATCCCATCTGGATTCTGGAGTTCTCTGATTCCCGAAAGAACTACTCTGATATCTGCAACCTTGTCACTCTCTGTCGCTCCTAGCAACATCACAAAGCTAAGTATTGTCTGGGCAACCTGCTGTGGTCCCAGTCCTCACCTTATTGACTCCAGTTGGTCTTAGAGTGTGAGAGAATGTATACCAATAAGGAAAAAATGCCCTCTCCACAAAAAGAAAATCAAGAGTATGCCTTCATTATTGTGAGAGTTGGTATAACACCCCCCCCCCAAATGCTGACACAAATCCCCGGTGAGGTAACAGGTCTAGGGAAATATCATCTGGGGTTGTTCACATCCTAGAACAGCAACAGGATGTTTTGTGATTCCCCCTGGAAGTTTGCAGTATCACCTACAAAGCACAATCAGATATGGTGGGTGCATAAGTGAGTGGGTGGGACGTCTTCAGTTATTACCAGATCAAGATTCTAGTTCTAGCTGCCCGTTTGTAGTGAAGGAAAGTAGTTAGAAATAAAGAAGGGAAGAATAGAAATCGAGTCAGTAAAACCAAAAATATGAGAAACCACAAAGGACAATTCGGTGAATTGAATAATAAATTATAAGGATGAAAATGTGCAGAGCTTGTAGATAAAAGCTCTATAGTATTAAAACAAAACAGAAAAAAATATGAGCTGTCTTGTTTAGGGTCAAATTGGTATAAGCCATCTACACACATTTTTGCATTTAGTTATTTGTCTTGGCTTTATCAATGCATGTGCGCATGCACACATATGTGCACACAAGGGTGAGTGTGGTACAGTGTGAGCGTGGAGGTCAGTTGACGGTTGGTCCTCTGTCAGATTGGTTCTAGAGACTGAATGCAGGTCTAAGACTTGGCAACAATCGCCTTGACCTGCTGATCGCCAATTCATTGGCCTAACATATTTTAAATTACCACAGTTGGGGGAACCTGCCTGTTGAATAGCTCGTTATTTAATGCTTTTTAAAAAATTTTATACGTGATGATAACATTGAGATTTTTTATTTGCAATGTTCTTAACTTTTAGAACTGTATACTTCATGTCTTGTGAATTAAACAATAACCCTTTATAAGATTGTCCATTGGGAGTTGATGTTTAGATGGAAGATGGCTGACTGTGACAGATTATTAATGCCGTCCAAGAAGCATTTGGCGATGGGGATTTGTTCATGCCGTCCTTTTCCTGTATTTTACATCCCCCAAATTCAAAGCAGACATGCAAATTTAACCACCCTCTCCCGACCCCCAGAAACCATTTCTCAGACTCTGTCCCGACAGCCTCCCTCCTCAGGGCTCTCCAATCCCTTCTTGCTCTCACACTGGATTGATTATCTGGGGTTCTCTTAGAGGTGGGATTTGCCGAGTGCCTGCTTCTCTGCTCTGACTTTTGTTTGACATTGTGTTGTAATGGATGAGTCCGCCACGGGGTGGAATAATATTTTTCATTGCGTCTTGTTTCCTGTTTCTTCTTATCTCTCAGCCTTTATCCCATTCGGACAGCTATTTTATGTTCAGTGTCCCCAGGGGAAAGGTGACAGAGAAGACACGTAGTTTCTGACTCTCAGCATCTTAAACAGGAAGATCGCATGTGGAGACAATAAAGTCAACGCTCCGTATGAGGTGTTTGAGAAGAGCCAGGATTCTCTGGCTGAGATAAGTTAGGGACACAAGAAGGGAACGTAGGGAGACAGAGAAAAGCAAGATCTTGACTGAAGACCCGGAGGACGCAGATAGGTCCAGGGCCAGATTCCAGAAAGAGTGTAGCTTATAACTGGACTTTTCTCTACAGCCAAGGCTCTCAATCTTCCTCATGCTGTGGTGACCACCAACCATAAAATTATTTTCATTGTTACTTCATAACTGTAGTTTTGTTACTGTTATGAATTATAATGAATTATTATGATTATAATGATAATCAGGATATCTGGTATGCGTCCCTGGTGAAAGACTGGTTTGACCCACAAAGGGGTCACAACTTTCAGGTTGAGAACAACTGCTCTGGAGTGAGCTACTTTGTTGTCTGATATTTCTGTCCTGCTCAGTTCCTATGCTGCCTGGTTCCCACAATCGTTAAGTCCCAAAGAAATCACACAGAGGTCTGCATTAACTATAAACTGATTGACCCATTAGCTCAGGCTTCTTATTAACTCTTATAAGGTATATTAGCCCATTATTCTTGTCTATGCCAGCCACATGGTGCAGTACCTTTTTCAGCGGGGCAGTCACATCTTACTTCTTTTCTGGTTGGGGAAAGGACGGCAGAGGAATGGGCTTCCTTTTTCCCAGAATTCCTTGACCCGCCTCTACTTCCTGCCTGGCTACTGGCCAATCAGTGTTTATTTAAAACATAATTGACAAAATATAGACAAGTATCTCACACCACTGCTTGGCACCAGAACCAGGAATACGGACAAGACTTGGCTCATTACCCACTCGTTACCCAGTCATCTGATCCAAGTGGGACAACCCAGTGGAACTTCCAGCCTTGTCCCTCTTGGATCCTCTCTGCTGTAGAGATGGAGCAGTAACTCCTAGGGGTTTGAATTTGAGATCACTCCTGCCTCAATGTCCCAAGTGCTGAAAATAAAGATATGTATCACTATACTGTACCAGTCCTATTCATTCTTGACAACATTTGTTCTGTATATCCTTTCTTGGCAGGGTGGCCAGATATTGGAAGATATTCATGCAACAGAAAGAGTAAAGGGCATGTGGCTGCCTGTCCTTGGAAAATATTACCTCAGCTCACTGAGGCGTCTGTGACAAAGCTACCCTCAAGATGACTGATGGGGTTGGCTTTAGAGTCACGGAAGAAAAACTGCTGACATGTTACGTTAAGCTAAAATATAGTCCAGTAAGCAGGTATTTTCTGGGAGTAAGACACCCTGCCTTTGGACAGCATGGTTCTGTTAGGAGTCCGAGGAACGTGTGCACAGTCTCTGGTTTGGGAGTAACTGTCACTGACTGTTGCCTGATATTTCCAGGCTTTCCCTCCCTCTGATTTTATCACACTCGAACTGCTTCAAAGGATTGGTGCTTTCAGTGACCCTGAAGGTTGACCACAGCAGGCATCAACTGTCAAATGCTTTCAATTTAAAGTCAGCTCTGTGGTTATTATACTTTACCTGTCATGGCTTGATGGCTCAGTAAATAGTTGAGACACGTATCTAAGGAAAATTGGACACTAATGATTTTTACAGCTAGTGTGGATACTGTAAAAAACACTTGCAAACTCTACTGTGTGTTCACCATGAACAGCCTGCATATGGCTTGCCTCACCACCATGGATGGAGATTGATGACATCGTTGGCTTCGTGTGGATGGCTGCTTAGGAACAGGGCTGGTAGACCACTTGATTTGGGGTCTTATCTGAGACAGCAATTCCAACTAAGCTTGCGAGTTTTCTTTCACAGATGGCTGCAAGAGGTTTCCAGAATAAGGACTCCATTTTATGACTTGGTTCTTGTTGAGTCCTCCAGTTTTCTTCTTCATTTTATACTAGCCACAATGACCACCTTGCTCTTCTGAATGGGCCAAACTTTCTATTTTCTTCAGGACCTTTTTCTGCCTGGGTGTTTCCATATGGACTTTAGGAGTCTATTTTATAATTCTGTGGGAAGATTTCTGGGGATCGTATTGAATCTATACACCACTTTTGGCAATATAGTCGTTTTCACAGTGTTAATCCGGGTAACCTAGAAGCATGGACAGTTTCTGTCATCTAGTATATTTTTCAATTTTATTTCAAAATTTTCATTGTACAGGCATTTCCTCTCCTTGGTTGGGTATACTCCTATTTTTAATTTGTTATTCTCTCTCTCTCTCTGTCTCTCTCTCTCTCTGTCTCTCTGTCTCTGTCTTTGTCTCTCTCTCTCTCTCCCTCTCTCCCTCCCTCTCTCTCTCTGTCCCTCTTCCTTTCTCTGTCCTTCCCCTCTCACTGTGATGTGTGTACCATGCATGCTCCACTGTGGGGCTCAGAGAACACTGGTGTAGCTGGTGTTCTCTCTCTCTCTCTCTCTCTCTCTCTCTCTCTCTCTCTCTCTCTCTTTCTCTCTCCCTCCCTCCCTCTCCCTCTCTCTGTCCCTCTTCCTTTCTCTGTCCTTCCCCTCTCACTGTGGTGTGTGTACCATGCATGCTCCACTGTGGGGCTCAGAGAACACTGGTGTAGCTGGTGTTCTCTTTCCACTTTCAGATGGGTTCCAGGGATTGCATACCAAACACCTTTATCTGTTGAGCCATCTTTCCAGGCTCCCCACCCCAAATATTTTTTGAAGCTATTGTAAATGGGATAGTCTACCCATGCTCCCCCTTTTTTTTCTCATCAAGTTCATTACTGATATATAGATATCAATATATAGATATATTTTCATGTCAGGTTGCTGGAGCGTCTCTTTCTGTCCAACCTTGGCAGTTCGCCATATGTTTATTTGCCTCAGCTCTTTAAGGCCTGTAAGCCCCATCTCAAGGATCCTACAGCCTTAGAACCACAAGCTGCTGCATGGTCTTCCCCTATGAAGGGCTGATGTGCGGAAGTAGCTCCTGGTGTCCTTTATTCGGCCTCTGTGGACAGTGCTCAGCCTCCGTGCTTTGTAACGTAGTCATTGGGAGATACCACCAGGTCCTGGCCTTTGTGGGCTCCACAGTGCAGTCTATGACATCAGCCCTCTCCTGCTTGTCTTCCACGGCTCAGTTGATCTTGTTATTGCTGCCAGTGCCCAAATCAATCACAAGATACTTGTTCCTGAAGAAAAACATGACAGGACACGGATTGTGCACGTTACACATTCTGTTAAAGTCAGGCACTCCTGTAATATCTGTGAGATAACTGCAAATGTTTAACCTTTTCAGGGATGCAGTACAGAGCCGCCTCCATTTCTGCGCATGTGGGGTTCCCAATAGTGTTCAGAAGAATGGTCAGCCACTGTGAGGGGGCATGCATTGCCACCTGCTGAGAGCTGCCTCCTGTGGGTCCCTGTGCCTGACCGTCCGGTCCTCCCTGCAGCATCGGCACCACAGGCACAGAAGGACCTCCCAGCACGTTCGCTGACTTTGGCTGTATTCTTTCAGCTTGGTTTTGAATGATGTCCTCCTATATGTCTCCCTGGCTAATACGTGTGGCCACCAGTGGGACTTTGCCAAGTTTAGCACACTTCTTGCATTCCACGTGACTGCTTGCTGAGGCAGTGGTGAGAACGGGTCCCTCCTCAGGCGAGGCACGCGAGGGCGCTTTTGAAGAGCTTCTGTGTCAAGCTCCCATGCCACAGTCCGTAGAGACTGTACTCCCGAGTTCTCTCCGCTTATGGTGTATCCAGCACCTGCTCACATCACATCCGAGTGTCTCTCTGCCTGATCAGTCTCGTCTCTCTGATGACTGTTCTCCAAGAAGGAACATCATCTACCTGGCAGTTACTATTAACCATGTCCCAGCATGGACGGCTTGACGTAGCTGGTGCCAATGGGTGGTCATTCTTGAACTCATGGAAGATCAGATTTTCCAGGTCCCATCTCTCACTGTTTCTTTTATCTTCAGCTCTTACTCTCACTGCAATAACCTTAAAAAAGATCATGACTCTATAAGTCACAGGGAGACAGATTTAACCTCTCTTCCCCCTCAGCTCTACAGAGTGGTTTGTATGTGTGTGTGTTGCTCATCAAAGCCAGTTCTATGCCAGTTTGTCGCACTGGAGCTGGACCATCTCTCCTACTGGTGCCGTCCCTACTCGAGTGCTGTTACGTCATAGTTTGTAGTACTAACAGCTGATGCTGGTTGAGAGCCTGCTTTATACAAAGAACTCCACGCATAATACAATATTTATAACAACTTTGATACGGGTTCTGTTATCATTCACATTTTCGAGACAGGCTAGTAGTAGCCCAGGGCTTGAGGAGTGCCCAAGCTGGCTTAGAGTTTGTAGAGATCTTTCTGTCTCAGCCTTGTGAGTAGCTCTGATTACAGGAATGAACCATTGTTCTCGCTTTAATACCGACATTTGCTGAGCGGTGGTGTGGCACACTTTTAATCCCAGCACTCAGGAGGCAGAGGTAGCCGGATCTCTGTGAGTTCAAGGCCAGCCTGATCTACAAGAGCTAGTTTCAGGACAGGCTCCAAAGCTACAGAGAAACCCTGTCTCAAAAAAAAAAAAAAAACCAACAACACCACCAAAAAAATCCCTGACATTTTTACAGACGTCTAATGTCAGAGTCCCCTCTGTGTACTGTGATTACCATTAATGAATAAAGAAACTGTTTTGGATCTATAGCAAGGCAGAACTTAGGTAGGCAGGGAAAGCTAGGCTGAATGCTGGAAGAAAAGGGCGGAGTCAGAGAGACGCCATGGAGCCGCTGGAGATAGATGTGCTGAAACTTTGCTGGTAGGCCATGACCTCATGGTAATATATAGATTAATAGAAATGGGTTAAATTAAGATGTAAGAGTTTAGCCAATAAGACGCTGAAGCTAATGGCCAAACAGTGATTTAATTAATACAGTTTCTGTTTGATTATTTCAGTTCTGGGCAGCCGGGACTAACAAGCGGTTCCTTGCAACAGACGTCCAAACTATGGTTTTTAAAAGAACTGACAGCATTTTCAAAGGTCACCTAGGTAACAAATATAAAGGAGAAGCATGATTAATAAAAGCTCAGAGACAGAAATTGGGGTTCAACCTGAAAACCAGAGAAGCAAAGCAGCCAGCCACTGGCTCTTTACCGCGACCTCAATCCGAAAATGGCGATCCTGCCTCCAGGAATCTCAGAATGAGACTGAGAGCTGTCTCCTCTCGTTTCATAATTCTTTCTAGGGCTGGGATTAAAGGTGTGCGCCACTAGGATTAAAGGCATGCACCGCCTGGTTTCTATGGCAACTAGTGTGGCTACTGGGATTAATGGTGTGTGTCACCACTGCCTGGTCTGTAAGGCTGACCAGCGGGGCTGTTTTACTCTCTGATCTTCAGGCAAGCTTTATTTATTAAAATGCAAAGGAACTGTCCCTACATAAACATTGTGATTCTACAAACACAAATTTAACACCTCTATGACAAGTACAACATTACCTCCGTGTTTGGTTAAGCCTCAATCCATTCTTCCTCTTTTTTTTTTATTATTATAAACTCAATGGAGTTCACACTTCAAGTGTATCGATGTCTCTAGTCTCTACATCAGCAGGCAAATGGGAGTGAGGCTTTGGGCTTAAACCGGAATGGGGCTTCCCTTGCCGTCGCTTGCTTGGATGTGACTGTGGCAGCATCACCTCCGTGAGGCAGGTGCTCGTCTATCAGTCTGTCGTCTGTCTTCTGTCTGTCTGACTGCAACCGAGGTGAGGGTGATGATTGTTTTTGAGATGTCTTGAGACTGGAGACTGGATTAGGAGAAAAATAAATAAAAGAAAAAACTATATAACCCATAACCCAGTCCCCACCCCATCCCACCTCCATGTGCCGGAAGTGGAAGTTCTTTCGTGTTATCATTTTCTTCCTGTTTGGGACGTCTTGGCGTGATCTCTTAGGAAGACGCAGTACTGCTGCTTCAAAAGATGCCGACTCCATCCTAAGGAATCACCCTGGCAGCGTTTCCTCCTCCTCCTGTTCCTTTTGAACATGCTGGGACCTGGGAAGGAGAAACCTTAATTCAGGCTTCGGCCTCGTGCAGATTTTGTCAACAAGCAGCTTATTTGGTCGAGGACCCCCACAGAGCCGGTTCCTTCTGCTTTTGGATGAGTTTGGCTTCATGGCAAGGATGCCTTTGAAATGCTCTTCTGTTTTCTTTTTCAGACTTCTCTTTTGAAGCCCTGGGGTAAGCGAACCCCTCCGGTAAATGATTTGTATCGTCTTCCATTGTTTCTCTTTCCTCTATGGGTAAAAGGAAAAATCAAAAGACTGTCCCGCCCGTTTCTGAGGCTAGTGTTTTAAAAAGCTCGGGCCTCTTCCTCCAAAGAGAGCAAGCGTGTTAGGTCATTGGGGCCACACAGAGTTCTGATTTGCTGAAGGGATTAGAGCGCGGTCTGGAGTCCTTGTTGATTGGGGTAGAAGGGCTGAGGAATTCTGTGGCGACAGCTGCTGTGTTTGCAAAGCTGTGAGAGCAATGTCACCTTTTGACCCTCAAGCCCTCTCTCTCTCT
>NC_022024.1:15314540-15332860 GCF_000317375.1 Microtus ochrogaster
AAATGGGTGTGGCTATCCAACACAAATCGTTTCACTCCTCAAGCACATTTAAAATTGAGAATTTTGGTGTCTACCATAAACTATAGAGAGGTAGCTAGGCAAATACCTTTTTACATTGTGAATTCATCCAGTCAACATATAGCAGGGAACGTGGGGTCAAATATGACGCTAGAACAAAGAAGCATCCCTGTCTTCATAGTTTATATATTAGTAGATCATAAAAATCAGCAAAGAAACTTACGTTACATTTCAGCTTTTAAAGTAGTAACAGAAAGATTACGTCAGAAACATATTCTGTCCCACAGTTGAGGAATCATGCATGACACGTGGCCACCAAAATGATCTTTGCATAGTTTTGAGAGGACAGCCCAATAGGTATTGGCACACTAGATTTTTTGTTTGTTTGTTTGTTATGAAACAATGCCATTCTACTCTGCAGCCTATTTCCTTCAAGAGGGTAGAAAATGAATTTCTCCGTGACTGGCTCTGTAATAACCCATAATAAGCTTCTTAGGCGTTTATGACTAAACAAACGTAAGCAATCATAGGTCACTTAAAATGGGAAATTTGAAGGATGCAGCTGATGCCTGTGATTTCAGTACTCATGAGATACAATTTTATGAGTTTGTCAACTATGAGGTTAATCATCAAGTTGACAGGATTTAGAGCAACCTAGGAGACACACCTCTGGTGTGTCCACAAGGGTTTTTCCAGAGAGACTGAAGTTGTGTGACATCCCCTTCCTTTGAGAGTACGGATAGAACCATTCCATGGACTGGGGTCCTACATCGAACAGAATAAAGAAAATAAATAGACCATTGATTTTTTTTTGCTTCTTTTTTTTTTTTTAAATTACTTTAAAATAGTGTTTAGTATTACAACATAGCTTACCGTTTCCCCTTCCCTTTCCTCCTTCCATGCTCTCCCATGCAGCCCCCACCCTTGTTCTTTTTCAAATTCATGGACCTTTTCTTTCTTTTTATTTTAAAGATTCATTTATTTATTATGTATACAGTGTTCTGTTTTTATGCTTGCTGGTCAGAAGAGGGTACCAGATCTCACAACAGATGGCTGTGAGCCACCATGTGGTTGCTGGGAATTGAACTCAGGACCTCTGGAAGAGCAGGCAGTGCTCTTAACCTCTGAGCCATCTCTCCAGCCCCATGGACCTTTTCTTAGTATCGTTGTATGTCTGTGTGGGTGATGGGATGCAGGGCCAACAGCATCACCCTTTGCTACCATGTCGTGTTTGCTGTGGTGGATTGCACTCCTGAACATGAGCCAAACCAAAACTTGCTTTCCTCACGTAGCTTTTCTTGTCCATTTGGCCACAGGAACAAGCAAACTAACTAATATGGCAACTTTTTAAGACTCTGGATAAATACGTCGATTCTCACTTACTACATCAGTGATTCAATTTGTAAAAGAACAAACGGGCTCTTTGACACGAATCTCCTAACGGTTAAAGCTCTGAGAGAAAACTGAAAACAATCAGTGGATCTAATTTACTATAATTTTAAGTAGTATTATTTTTAAAATTATGCATATACATGTGTTTCTATGTGTCTGTGGTATGTGCATATGGGTTCTTGTTCCCTGAGAGACTGCAGGCGTTAGATCCTATGGAGCAAGAGTTATAGTTACATGGTTGTGAGCTACCAAACTGCCGGGAATGGAGCTCAGGTCCTCTGCAAGAGCAGCACACACTCTTAATTGTTGAGCCATTGCTCTAACCCTGCGCCTAATTTTATTTTGTTGGTCCCCTTAGAAGTGTAGTCACATCTACTTTTGATCCAGGTCAAGCCTCTAGGACTCTCAGTTCTAGAAGGAGGTAGAATCCCTCCCTCATCCCTGCTAAGTTTCCAAAAGAATGACCCCTTGGAAATTAGGGCCAAACAAGAGAATCTATCCCCTCTGGATGTCTACCACTGAATCATAGTTCTTAAGTGTATTTTTGTCTCTGGAGGGAACCAGAGAGGTGATATCATTTCTGATATAAAATCTGTTAATGCTGAAGAGGGTTTCACCATAACTTTGCTGTGTAGAGCAAGCACACAGTGCTTTTATAGAGAAATCCATTTCCCAATCCAGTTTTAAATGTAGCTTATACTTAATTAACTCATTATAAACAGATATTTACCAGTTAGTGTTAGAACATTAACTTTAAAAGGGCCTTCCAGATCTAGCTGATATATGGATCCTCAGATTTCTTTTTAATGATCTTATTTCGCTGCTTCATTCTCTCCTGACACGCTCAGTCTAATTTAGAATAATTCAGATATTTGAATAGTTCTTACAAGGAGTTGAAATTTCCTTTTTGGGTCTTTACATAATTGCTCGCTGGCATAAATAACCTTTGCAGGGGACCAAGGGAGAAAAACTAACACTGGTAGGTGGAACTTGCAAGGAGCCTGATTTGTACTGCATCTAGAATTTTCTCCCGGTCAGAATTGTGTTAGCATGGAATAGTCTGCTTCGGAGGGTGGTGTTGAGACAGTCGTTGCTGGAAGGGTTTGAGGTAGGCTGAAGGGGGCTTAAAAGAAATCCCACACTAGCTCTGAATTGATACCAGTAGACTGGGCAGAAATGCTGTACACAGGATTCAAGACATTGGGTGTCGATAATTAAAGGATTCGCCCAAGCTTGACATAATGTCCCAGGCATTGTGTCTTACCGCTTTCGGTATAGCTGCTGGACTCTCACATCTGACACGTCTGAACGTCATTTCAAACTGAACACATCTGACACATCTATTTTTGATTTTCCTTTCTAGTCCTGTTCATCCAACAATTGCCAGTTTTTTTTTTTAATATCTTTAAATAACTCCCCGTGCAGCACACAGAATAATTCCTTACAAACTCCTGCTGCTTCTCACCCTAGTCCTTGTTGACCCACCTGGAACTTTACTCTAGTTTTCCATGTGTTTTTATGGCTAACCTCTGATTTCCTTGGCCTCTGTTCAGATAGTAAAGTACCATTGCAGACTCGCTGCTGGACCGGGCTATCTGATGTGACACTTCCTGTCACCTTGTCCCCCCCCCCCCCAACTCGCTCTTCTTTACCTACTCTACTTTTCCATGATAAATTGAGATCAATGTTTAGCCTTTGTTGAAATGATGCAAATGAAAAGGTGTTAAACAGGAAAGCTAAGAAGGCTATAGGATAAGCTATGATAGGACAAGAAGGACCATCCTGAATTGTTTGTTGTAAAGGGAGGTAAATAAAGGGCTTTAATGCTTACTTGCAAGATTATTTTGTCCTAATCTCCATCTTCCTAGGAGCCTCAAGTGAGTATTAGTGAACATACACAGTAGCGGTCTTCGAAGAGGTGCTTGATGCTGGTGGGTGGCCGGGTGGGTGGAGCTATCATTGGTTTGGTTCCTGCAGGATTGTAGGTAGGAGGTATCCATTCTGCCTATCTGGAGAGAAGGGTCTGCTTTCTCCTTCCTCACTCCAAGCCCTCTGGGACTGGGGCTTCTGAACTGCAGTTTTTGACTTATTCAGCAAATTTCCTATCTTTAAATAATCCTAGATGGGATGACGGAACGGCTTCCGGCTCACAGAACCATGTGGGTTTTTATCGCGATGTTTCCTCTCTGCTCTTCAGTAAAACAGTTTTGTCCTGAATAATAACTAATGGTTTGGATTTTTTTATATAAAAATTACTAGATTTTAAATTCATTTTTTCAGTTTCTATTGCCAAGAGGAAACAAGTGGGTATTATCAGAATGAATGAATTTTAAAACTTTCTTATATTGCAATAATTTTTAATGCTAGTGGGGAAGGCATTCCATTTTTATTTTTTCCTGATACCTGACTATATCATCGCATAATTGCCAGAGAATTTTAAAATTGTTCTTTATAAAATTTTGTGGGCATTATTTATTTCAATTTTCAAAGACCCTTGTAGTTAAACAAGAGATACAGAAGAAAAAAGTAAAGAAAAAATGTGCCTGGATTCTCAAGGAATGTCGTTTTAGAAGTCATAATCAGAGTTAAACGTTAAACCAACGGAAGGATGTCATAAATCCATGGACCGTTCTGGAACACATTTCAACAACTTGGAAAAATGTTGACTCTAGGTATTTCCCCTGTCAAGATAATGACAACAGAATAAGATTTAAAATCATGCGTGTTTTTTATGAGTCTGTTTTTAATTTAGAAAAAAAATGGAGATTTCCCAAAAATCCCTCAGTAGGGGACTGATTAAATTATATATACAAATAGTAAAATTTACTTCATTTACTTAGTGAAGTCCAGTGTTTACTGGCATGGAAGGATATTTGTAACACGCTGTTGAGCAAAAGAAAATACAATTCCATTTATGTAAAATTCTATCTTTTTTTAGGAAGGCATTCATTGAAATATGGTTATTTACGAGGAATGAGGATTTTTTTTATTTAGGCATTTTTGGTTTTTGCATTTTGATTATATATGTATAATCATAAAATGATGCAAATTTATAGTTATATTTCTTAAAATGAGCAAAATCTAGTTGTAAATATATCCTAGAATTTTTTTTATAGTAGTGAAATCTCAGTATCATTAACCTTTGGTCTATTTGTTCAATGTAAGAAGCAACTCTTTGGAAATAATATCATATAATGAGTTTTTTCATAAAAATTAAATTTTTCTATCTCTCTCTCTTTTATTCTCTCTCTCTCTTTCCTTCTTTTTTTCTTCCTTGTATTTTGAGATAGAGTCTTCCTTTATAGTTCTGACTGTCCTGAAATTCATTATGTAGACCAGGCTTTTAACTCACAGAGATCTGCTTGACTCTGAGTTCTTGGAATAAAGGCATAGTGTTACCTTGACCGGCCATAAAAATCAAGATTCAGAAACAATTTTAAGAGATGAGATAAGCGTCATAACAAAGTATGTCATGCCTGCGTATTGATTGATAAATATTAGCTGTATTTAAGGTAGACAATATGTGCTTTGATATATGTATGCATTATGAAGTAGCTACCAACTTCAATAGGTAAATAACCCAACACCTCACCTAGTAACGTTTGTAATTGTGGTAAGGTTAACATTTGAGCTCTCTCAGCATGGATCAAGTATTGAAGATACTGTCTTAATAATGAAGTCAATATGCATTAGGTCTTTAGAATGTGTTTATTCTGTAACCGCAAAGTTATACCTCTGCATTGGCATCTCTGTAGCAATCTCATAAGATTAGCTGAAATTCTTTACAAAAAAAATGTATCAGTGACAGCATACAGAATTTCTCTCTCTCTCTCTCTCTCTCTCTCTCTCTCTCTCTCTCTCTCTCTCTCTCTCTCTGTGTGTGTTTGGTCTGACTTATTTGTCACAGTATCAAGTCTTCCAGGATCATCTAGATTGATATACAGAACAAAACTGCCACAAATTGGTGTCTACATATTTGACGACACCTCCCAGTCTTGGGGACTTGATTGGGTAGCAAGCATCGTTCACAGATCTCAAAAGTCCATTAGAGGTTTGTTTTGGGCAAGTGTGATACATTACCGCCTAGCTCCATCCAGTGCCGTCTAAAGTCTGGATTCCTAAGACTATCCATGTAACCTGTGTTGCAGAGTCTCCGAGGCCAACTTGAGTCATCATTGAACCCACTGGTATCTTCCCTGTTGCCAGAATAGGTTTGTCACCCGAATCGTCAGGACCAGGCCTGGGTCTTAGGTTGGTCTAGTATAGGCTGGACTTGAACTCAAGTGCACATGGTCATTCTGGTCTTTGGGTCCATGGTGACAAATTGACACTGGGATCTTCCAAGGTGGCCTTAACTATTTGTCTTCTTGGGTAGACCTGGTTTCTGAGCTCACTGAAACAGGTGGCCATAGAACTAACTAATTAGTATCTGGAACTTGCTTGGATCTGGAAAGGACTTGATGTCTGGGTCAATGGAGCCAGCATATTGTTCAGGGTGACAGGGACTGTCTTAAAGGTGGCATCTGTGGCTTCCAGCCTAGCATCAAGGGAGAGGAGGAGTCTGAATTTTCCCTGGGCAAAGTCTCTGGGAGACAGCCTGAGGCAAAGGGACCAGCCAGGCACTGAGTATGCTCATAGCCTATACCTTAAGGCCTGGCCTGGGGCTTCTGTCTGTGTGTCTGTCTGGTGTCTGGGATCATGGGAGAACTGCCAGGCGTCCCAGTTCACAGCAGTACCAAGTGCTAACTTTGTTCTCCTTTCCCTGGAGGGAAAGCATTTTATTTTGCTGTGCTGAGCTTTGCTGCCGAGGCTCTGGTAAGGGTGGGGGTGTTGGGGGTGGGGTGGAAGGATGGGGCTGCTGCTGCCACACAGGTATATGACCCTACCTTTTCATTTATTTGTTTTATCCAAGACCTCTCACGGGCATCCCTTCGCTCTTTGAAGGTGTTTTTATATGTGAATGCAATGCTATTAATCGCTTAATAATTATTTACTGGTTCCTCAGGCTGGATGACTAAGAAAATAAATATTTGATTCCTTAGTTCCTTTCTTTACTCGCCCTCTTAAAGCACAGACCTCAATGAAATCACACCAATAGCTCAAACTGCTGCTTGTACCAGGGGTGCATGTTGCAGCCATCTGGCTGATGTCACCTTTGCATCTTTCCCAAGAGAGGACCCCATGCCTCTTCCTCAGTTCCCCTAGACCCCTCCCACTGCACCTATACACCCTCCCCCAGCCTTAATGTCATTATTCTCCTAACAGTCCTGCCCCGACTCTTCAAAACACCAGCCTCAACTTCCTGGAGCTGCTGTGGCCACAGACACACAGGAGCCTGAGAATTGATTACTCTCTAGCGCGGTGGTTCTCAACCTTCCTAATGCTGCGATCCTTTTACACAGTCCTTCGTGTTGTGGTGACCCCCAACCATAACACTATTTCTGTTGCTACTTCATAACTGTAATGTAAATTATCTGTGTTTTCCGATGGTCTTAGGCGACCCCTGTGAAAGGGTTATTTGACACCCCCCCCCCCAAGGGGTCGCAACCTACAGGTCGGGAAACACTGCTCTGCGTGATGCTTAGCTAATGAAGAACCAGTCTGGGAGACCAGAGTTTAGCCTCCCTCTGTTAGAACACAATGTGGAAGCTGCCGCCCGTATATTCCAGAGATCTCGTCTAGTATCTGGCTAAAACCACTCTCCTGGGAGTCTGCTGAATTCATAGCGTTCTTGGCTTCCTTTTCGGCTTTGTTGGGCTCTCCCCTTCCCTTACCCATTTCCTAAGAGAACAGTTCTAGCAGACAAATACTCGTGTAGGAGTCTGCTTGGGGGGAGTCTAGTATAACAGCTGGTAATACGGTGCTTTCCAGATGTTGCAGATGATTTTCCTGAACTGAGTTCAGTGCTTGGAACATCTGTATTTTGCACGCGGAATAAATGTCTCTGTTCAAAGGTGGACTGGAGGAGTCATAGTTAATTTGGTGCTTTCTCTTATCTACTGGAAAGAAGGGTTTCTACTGGGGAGTTAAAGGAGTGACGGATTAGAAGACATGGGTCCGTGTCTGCCTCTCATGTACTGTGTTAGGGAATCTGTGTTTCTTGTCATAGCTCCAGCACGTAAATTAGCCTTGTATCTTCAAACAATAGATGCTTCATTTATATAAGCCACTGTTAGGGACTGAATGACAATGATGCGTGTCACCTCGGACTTGTTTTAGTTCTCAAGAATTAGATGACTGAAGATAAAACCACCTCCTCACTCATGATAAATTGCCTATCTTTTATACTGTGTTAGGGAAGAAGGGAAGTGACTTCTCTTCTGTCAGTCTGTAAATTTATCTTTGCCCTCATAGCTCTGGAAATGGAGGACATATATTATTTGTGACGTGAAGCCTGCAAGCTTGTAATCAGTGTGGCTTGGTGATATGTCACCTAACTGAGGTCTGTTCTTCCTTCCTTTTCTAACATGATAGGGAACCAGCAGTATTATGGGATATTAGGTTAACTGGTGGAACTTTGCTATTCAAGCTGGGCATGAAAATCGGTTTCCCATTAATTTGATTTAAATCTGTGCAGCAGGAAGCGGATAGAGAAAAGGATTAATGTGGTTATTAAATGTGATTTCCTTTCTTAGTCATTCATCCTTAGAAACTGATAATAGCACTCTGTAGAAAAATGAACGCCCTTCGGATAGAAATTTCATTTAGCGGGTGTGATGGCACACACTTTTAACCCTGCACCCTCAAGGCAGATGAAGGTGAATGTCTGTGAATCCCAGGCCAGCTGGGACCACATAGTGAGCCCTTGTCTCAAAAAGCAAGACTTCACTTTGTACAAGTGGTTTTTATATCTGAATATATATTTGCTATTCAAGGAGCAACTGATTAGAATTCTAGACTAGAATTTGTCTAACAACGCGACTATTCATTGGGATGTCATTTTGATTTGATTTCTCTCTTTCTATTCCCACGTGTTCTCAAGAAAGTAGCACAGGAAGAGCAGGGCACTTTCTCCTCGTTTCTGTCAGTGAATGTGTGCATATGATCCTCTTCAGGAGGAAGGCTAAGAACTTGGAAACTTGCCACCATACGCACACACCCCTCTGAAGCTTGTCTTTAATAGTGAGCATGCACCCCTGAGACATACGGCCAAGTTACTAGGGAAGAAAAATCAAAAGTTTTCTGGAAAAATCTGGTCTTTGCTGTGCCATATTTGTTTTCTTCTTCTTCTTCTTCTTCTTCTTCTTCTTCTTCTTCTTCTTCTTCTTCTTCTTCTTCTTCTTCTTCTTCTTCTTCTTCTCCTCCTTCTCCTTCTCCTCCTCCTCCTTCTTTTTCTTCTTCTTCTTCTTCTTCTTCTTCTTCTTCTTCTTCTTCTTCTTCTTCTTCTTCTTCTTCTTCTTCTTCTTCTTCTCCTCCTCCTCCTCCTCCTTCTCCTTTTCCTTCTCTTCTTCTTCCTCCTCCTCCTCCTCCTCTTCCTCCTCCTCCTCCTTCTTCTTCTTATTTTCCCTGCAGAAGTTCTTAGATTGTGATTCTTTCTGAAATGCTTAGCTTTAAAGGAAACACTATAATTATGCTAATTGAGTCGTTATTTAACAAATACAAAGAGCTTAGAATAGCTCCATGGGCATTAGACATTCTCACTTCAGATTAATTACATGAGAGCCCCCAATTCCTTGCTGAGATCATTGAAGTCACATCTATTTCTTTTCTTTTCTTTTTTTGAAGATTTATTTATTTATTATGTATATGGTGTTCTGCCTGCATGCATACCTGCATGCCAGAAGAGGGCATCAGATCAGCCAGTGTGCTCTTAACCTCTGAATCATGTCTCCAGACCCATGTGTTTTGGAGGTTTTTTTTTATATTTTAAAACAAAAGTAAGATGACTATGCTGTATCATCTAGAATAGCTGTAGTAGCCCAAAATCAAATACATGGGTATTTCTGCAGTGACATGTCAATATTCACACACATAATAAAAGTCTCAGGTTACTTATCAAACTCAAGTGTGAGTTTGTCACTGTGAAAGTTTTAAAACTTTTGAGTTATAAAAGTTCATGGATCTTGCTAGATGGTGGTACACACCTTTAATTCCAGCACTCAGGAGGCAGAGGCAAGTGGCCTTCTTGAGTTCAGGGCCAGCCTGTTCTATAGAGTGAGTTAGTTCCCCAACAGCCTGAGTTAAAAACACAGAGAAACCCTATCTTGAAAAACCAAAAGGAAAAAGAAAAGAACAAAACAAAACAAAATAACAACAACAAAAAGCTTCAAGGATCTTATAGGTATAAACAAAGGTTTTAAATGTTCTTAGATAACTTTGATTGGCAATGTTTTTAAGTTTTTAAATGTCAAATAATCCCCTTCATCAGACACTGAGGGCTTCAATTAATCTAAGACTAAGACATCCCAGTAACCAGAGGGAGGAATGTTATAGAGGTTTAAAAGAGAAAGGATCTCCTCCCCAAACATGTGCAGCCCAAAGCTCCAAATGTGCCCTGACTGAGAGACTACTGAGGTTCAGAAAGAAACAGATCTGGAATTCAGAAAGCACAGCCACTCTCTGCTGAAGGACAGGCTTCTGGGACCCTTTGCGTATGCAATCAGTGTTCAGTACTTGTTACCATTCTTCCTTCACCTTTCCCTCTCTTCTCAGTTTTTCTTTCTTTGTGATCCATTCTTCTATACAGATATTTCTCATGCGTGGTCCTAAATATAGATGACAATATAATAACTCTACAATTGAAATCAGAACGGAAAAGTAAGATTTCTTTTTAATTGTTTTTCATCGTTTTGCTTTTGAGATAGGATCTCACCATGTAGCCCAGGTCAGCCTTGAACTTCTCCCATAAAGGGAGAGGCAATGCGAGAGTTATGAATTATATCTTGATGACGCTTCAAAGGGAATGGGGATTCAAAGGAAAATGCAGACTCACAGAATACAGGACCAAGGTGGAAGCTACCTTGTCTTGCTGCTCTGCCTCAGAGCATAAGCTTGCTTCTGCTCAGACCTTCTTAGAGAGCAAGAGAGACCCCTCCCTTCTCTTCCATATAAGAGATCACAAACAGAATTTATGTCCTAAAGGCTGGTACCCAAAAAAACTATTGATAGAAATGAATTCCCACAATACTTTCAAGTTTTTTTTTTAAATTACATTGTTTTACTTATTTTTTTTTTTTTTTGGTTTTTTCGAGACAGGGTTTCTCTGTGGCTTTGGAGCCTGTCCTGGCACTAGCTCTGTAGACCAGGCTGGTCTCGAACTCACAGCGATCCACCTGCCTCTGCCTCCCGAGTGCTGGGATTAAAGGCGTGCGCCACCACCGCCCGGCTGTTTTACTTATTTAATATGTGTGAAGGACACACATCTTGTGGTGTGTGTGTGTATTGTGTGTATGTGTGTGTGTGTGCGTGTGGGCGTGTGGGTGCGTGTGGATAAGAGGACAATCCTTGGGGGTCTGTTCCCTCCTTTCATCAAGTATGTCCTGGGGATTGAACTCAGGTCATCAGGCTATGAGACAAGCACCTTTTCTTACTCAGCCATCCTGCCAGGCTGGGTTGTTATTATTGGCCCTACCCAACAAACAGTAGCTACGCTAACTGTAATTTTGATTTTCTCCTTTCTGTTGTCAGTAGCCACAGAATCACTGGGTCTTTAAAACACAGCCTGGAGAAATGAACCATTCCCAGACTGTCGGGCACTGCTTTGTTATTTTTGATATTTCCTAGAATATCTCTTTCTTGCCCTTGGAAAGGCCTCTCCAGGGCAGTTTGTCACATTTCCTTGGTTTAGAGATGAGCACAGTACTATAGAGCGTCTTTAAAAAAAAAACCATCACCCCGCTCTGCAGTGTCAGCACTGGGGCCTTCACTCCTAGTTGAGCTGGCCAGAAAGACTCTGTCTAAAGCCCTCCATAGAGTCAGCTCATTAGGGAGATGGTTTTCACTATTAAAGTGCAGCTGGGAATGGCTTTGAGCTTCTAGGAGAGCTTAATCACTGTGTGAAAGTGTCTGATTTCTCAGAAGGCTCATGCCAAGGTTCTGATTTTACCTTAAAACAGTATCACTGGGGATTTTTTTTTTTTTTAGTAATTTTGTCAATTTTCCTGAATAATTTCAAGGAAAGGAAACAATTAGGTTTGCTGTTTGCTGAAGGAAATCAAGTGAAAATTGAAAACTGTTCAAACCAACCTGAAGAAAGGAAGAGAAAGAGGGGGAACTCCCGGGTGAGGCAGAAGGCATTTGCCGAGGGCAGAAAAGTGGGTGCTGGAGGTGATGAGGGGGTACCAGCAGCCAGGAATCCTTAAAACGGCCTTGAAAGTCAAATGAGAAAGGCTGGTTTGGCTTCTTCGCAGAATACACGAGCGTCTGCTTGGCAACACTCTCAGAGGCATTTGGTCAGATGTCAAGCCTTTCTGAAAATGAGCATATATTAATGCTAAAAAAATAAAATAAAAAGGGCCAAATGATGCAGTAAGGGAACAGCAGAACTGAGATTCAAATCTGTTCCTTCAACCCCAAATCCCATCATCTTTCCGTCACCATATGATCACTGAGGGAATCACCAAAGACAGACTTGGTTCCTCATAGGATCTCAGTTCCGGGCCGAGGGAGACAGGTAAATGCTGCCCAGTTATCCTCCATCCCCATCCACACGGCTCTGCAGTACCTTCCTACCAGCTTGTGGGGTCTATTTCTCTGCCTCTCAAATTCGGCCAGCCTTGTGACTTGACTCTAGACATCGCCAGAATTATGACTGATCAGGAAAGAGCTTGGTGACAAGAGCCCTTACGTACGCCTTGCTCCTCTCTGCTTTGAATTCCTGCCTTATTCTCCACAAGGAAATGTCTGAGCTAGCCAACCGGGAGACGGGATGCCACTTAGATAGAGCTCATTCAGTCAGCCGTGGACTTGCAGAACCAGCCATCACCTAACCAGCCCATCGGCTAATGGGTAACATGTGAGAGAGCCCAGAGCACAGCTGGACCGGCAGACCTTCCTAGTACAATCGGAAGCTGCTTCAAGCCATTATACTTCAGGATGGTGTGGCTTTAAGCGACTGCTAGCTGACACAAGGGGAATCTTGCTTTGAGAGCCCAGAATGAGGATGAGATCATAATAACGATTCATGAAATGTCCTCAAGCACCATAGGACTGTACAGTTCTCCCCGGGTGCTTATAAGACAGATTCTAGGCTCCTGCAGACACCAGAATCTATCAATGTTCAAGACTCTTCCAAAAAAATGCATACCCTTCCATTTACCTTACCTGAGGTCACCTTCAGCTTACCTACCACACCCAATGCAATGTAGATGGTATACAAATGAGCATCGTTCAATATCGCAGAACAAGAGAACTGTTAGTACGTGATCAGTACAGAAGCAGTTTTCCCCAGCAATCAACCTATTTTCCACCCACTTTTCCTCATCCGATCTTCTCCCGCTCCCCCTCTTCCGTCTGCTCTCGCTCTTGTGCCCCCAGACTGTCCTGGAACGACTTCAAACTGGTACTGATCCTCCTGCCTCAGCACCCTGAGTGCAGGGATTTCAGGGCCAAACCACCTCAACTGGCTCCAAATACTGATCTGAGGTCGGTCAAATCCACAGATATGAATGTATGTATATGGAAGAATAGTATGTAATACTGGAAACGCATTCTGGTTACCTCTGGCTCCCATGGTTTTCTCTTATAACGATATGGTTCCTGCTTCTGACAAAATAAAAACCCTACAGTGAAAAACAAACCTTAGCTCTTCTCATTCCTGTCTATGCCCTCATTAAGTTAACATCCAACGGATAGGGTAGATTAAGCCATAAGACGCCAAATCAGGAGTGTGACCAAGGAACCTGATCGTGCTTATCTGGTTGCCTGCTTTGTACGTAATCATGGCTCATACAGTGCGCTGTCTTCCTGTCCTTGGAAACCCTTGGGAAAAAAAAAAAAGACAGGAGGAAAATGCTATCCTAGCATGAGATACATTGTTAGGATTTGGAGAGGTAATATCAGGACAAGAAGTGATGGGTCAAAATACGACGTCCCGGCTTCTGTCTTCACAGGCTAACTTCCTGAGAGTGGTCCTGGACCACAGCCCCACCCCCACCCCACACTTGGCAATATCAGTTCCAGACAGATGCTCATCCCCAGACGCTGCTGAGCTTGGAGTTTGGAGAAGTCGGGTTTCCAGAAAGCCGGGCAAAGTCATTTCTGTGCTACGTGAGGCTGGAAAATCCATATGGTTTCTGACTTATAAAATGTAAAATAATATTTCAAAAAAAAAAAAAAACCTCGATCTTCTCTACCCTAGCCTGTTTTCTTTAAGTACAACTTCTCTGTGGTTACTCGCTAAAGGGAAGTATTTTAAAAGGTCTCCTTTGGAAAGAGGAGACGTTATTCAACTCAGAAGTTTGAGCTGTGTCAGCAAGTAGGAGCCGGGACTGCGTGCCAGGAGGTTGTGGGCACTGAACAATCCCGCAGTGGCTGCCTGCCTGCCTTCAGACCTCACTGAGAAAGGAGATGGAGAAGGATTTGACAGCTTCATATTCTACGTGAATAATTTTTACAATGTTTAACTAGGTTATAATAGCCTCAGTTCTTACAAGCCGGGAATTAAGCCGATTATCGACCGTCCCCCAATCCTTTCACTTCAAGGCAGAAATGCTCTATAGTTAAAAGCAAGGACTTGGGAATCCAGTTTCATCTGCAAGTTACTGCAGTTTTCTCTGCAGAATGGGGATAACGCTAGGAGGTTTTAGAAGGGTATGCCGGACTGGTAATAATAGCTAATACTGAGCTGGGCCCTGCGCTAAACATAGAATATCCTTAATTATGTCAAAACCGTCATACTTTGGAGTCCATTGTGTGATATGTCGTCTGTGATGGCCGAGCATCCCCACCTTTGGGAATAAAGCATGTGTGAAGGGTGATGGAGCAAAAGCTAAGCCCATGGTCTTCCATTCCAGCACCAGGAACTCATTTCGCCTCCACGAGCCTTGGCAAGGCAGTTAGAATGTGGGGTGACAATCACACAAGGGTTTTGTCGGGACTGAATGACTCAGCGCAATGACTGGACCCTGTAACCATAGCACGCTAGCAGCAGTGCCCCAGCCAGCGGAGCAGGGGTGTTCTGACAGTTACTGACCCCCTGGACCATTTCTTGTTTCTGCATCACCGCTCTTACCCTTCTTCCTTGCAGAAAGGTCCTTCATCTACTATAGCAGCAGCGTGCTCAGGGCACAGCATCCTTCCACAGTGCATCTGGACTTGATTAGCCTCCCAGGCCCCACCACTCTTCTTGACCTAGGACAGACACTTCTGTGTTTTAAATATTTTTTCCTGTGTTTTCAATATTATATTTACGGACTCAATCCTATAAAGGCAGCATTCATTGGTTCCCCTTTCCATGTTTTAACACGCACTCCCAACTTCTGAAAAATCAAGTAGTGGAAATTAAACTCAAGGTTTGTGCTGCCCACTGATCAGGAGGAGGAAGCCCAGAGAAAGAATATTTCCATGGCACTAGAAAATAGCCCCATTTGAAGTTTTTCAATCAACTCCAGTAATAATGACAGCGTTCCTGTGGCTCTGGAATACTCCATAGCAATAAATGCTTGAAGCTGCAATCCACCATACTTATCTGGGGGACAGCAGAATCAGTCACAAGCGGGAACAACCTCAAAGGGGCTTATTTCCCCCTACCTAAGCTGCTGCCACCACGAGACTACCAAGTCCTAAATTCTGTTCTTTGTTCATTTCTTGGGCTTTTACTTTTGTACCACAGATTACAGCAGGCAGGGTGAGTCCAATACTTTATCTCCTTCCATTTTCCTTCTCCTATGCGTCTTCCACCTTTGCCAGCTGTGTGTCACCTTCCAACGGTAAGAGCCCCCACCCTGTGAGGCCACACTCATGACTAATGCTGTCCATGCATTTCTTCTGGGTCTTGTTTTAGTATCTTTTGTAATGGGCTTCATAGGGCCATTAATAAGAGTGCTGGTTCCTCACTCAGGCAAACTTGCTCTTATTCCATATTTTTAAGTATGAAGTGAAATCCCTTTGGCTCCTCTTGGGTCTAGTCAGTATGATTGTAATCGCACTTCCAAGTTCATGAAAACCTTCCATAACATTCAATGACACTCCTGTGCCCTGTTTTTTTACTTGGCTAACTTGGCCCTGCTTGGATAGAACATGGTGCCTGTTGTAACCCCGCCATTCATTTTATTGTAAAATGCTATTGACCACATTGTGTTCACGGTGACACTCAGCTGGGGTTTTATCTCTGATACACCCTGCACACCTCAACTTTGTCCTCCTATTTTGATGTTTTCTGGTATCTGGTGTAGAAGGACATATGGAAGTTAATCAAATCATGCTCATTATCCTGGGATTTATGGTAGCGAACTTAAATTTTCTTCTGAGTTGCAAATAAACCCAAGTTTTACTGGGATTCTCTATCTAAGTTCAAAGAAATTTAGGTAGCACCCTCTCATAAAAATCATCATTATTTAGCAGTTTCTAGGTGTTGTAGTTTACTTAGGCTATGGCAAAGTGTATCTACAAGGTGAATACAATGTGCAGCCTGCTTCTGGAAACAAAGACACAACCTACCACACCTGCTCTGTGTGTGTGTGTGTGTGTGTGTGTGTGTGTGTGTGTGTGTGTATTTTCCAGGGCTTTTTCAAGCTGTAGCAGTGAAGCTAATACATAGGGAAGGAATTTTTAAATTAATGTGGGTACAGATCATGAAGGCAGTGTATTCATTCATGGTGTACTCATATTTGTTGGTACCAATTCAAAGAAGATTTTTTACTACTGCTGACTCTAGAAGATAGGGAGCATTCCTCCCTCTGCTGAGGGTGTCCCTGTCCTGACACAGTGGCATCACTCCTTCATGGACACTTTCTTTTGTCACCTCATCACACACACAAACACAAACCCCTTTGTTGGGTCCCGCCTTAGACTGCTTGCCAGGTTTTCTTCCTAAAATGTTCATTTGCGTTTTTCTACCTCCCTCCACAAAATACGGGGACTACACAATTAAGGTCATCTGCTTTCTCTACAAAGTTCTTTCCTGCACATCTGTGCTTGTGAAATAGAAGCGTGGAGAGATGGTAGCATTGCCTTAGAGTCCCACTCTGAAACTAGGTGTGTGATCTTTGGTAAAGTTTTGCTCTCCCTGAGCCCAAATAGTCTTCTGAAGCAGAAAGCAACCCATGGTAACATAGGACTGATACACCCTGGCAGCAAATATAATTTTGCTGTAAATGTCAAGATAGGAGGCATATGATATGCCTGTGGATCTCTGTGAGTTCGAGGCCTGCCTGGTCTACAAGAGCTAGTTTTAGGACAGGCTCCAAAGCTACAGAGAAACCCTGTCTCATAAAACAAACAAACAAACAGAAGATATGAGCCTGGAAGATATAGTAACCCCAAATGTCACTCTACAGCTTTCAGCATGTATGAATGTCATCATATAGTCATGGATTTACCATTATGGAGTTGACCTCCAAAAATTATTTCATATCCAGAAATATGCAGAGTGGCTGAGCTGTCTCCATTCGATTCATAAACATTCCTAAGAGTCTAGAGATGACTCATTTGCTATCTTTTTTAAATATTTAATTATTTGTTATGTATACAATATTCTGTCTGTGTGTATGTCTGCAGGCCAGAAGAAGGCACCAGACCTCATGACAGGTGGTTGTGAGCCACCATGTGGTTGCCGGGAATTGAACTCAAGACCTTTGGAAGAGCAGGCAATGCTCTTAACCACTGAGCCATCTCTCCAGCCCCCTCATTTGCTATCTTTAAGGTGAAGATAAAGATCAAAGGACCCTTGGTGTCTTAGGTGAAAGGAGCTGTTTACCAAGCAAATGCAAATGTGTTATCCTAGGTAAGACAGTGTAGCCAGGGCGCTAAAGGTCCAGATGAGAGCGAGAACAGTAAAGGCCCTCTCTCCGCTCTCTCTGCTCTTTCTCACTCTGTCCTCCTCTTTGCTTCCTCTGCTTCCGGTCCCATTTCCTCCCAGTTTAAGACTCACTTTTCTTGGCTTCTGCAAAAACTCACTGGTTGCTAGAAGACAGATGTTACAATATGTGATGGCTCAGATGAATCACCACGTAACAAGCTAGCACCGTGTCTCGAAATGGGATCTCTCCAATCTCTTTTGGAAGTGCTTGTTGAAAATGGACAGAATCCCAACATGTGGAACTGGATTCTCCAATTATGAAAAACTTTCATGATCCTTAACCTTGTGAAATTTAACAGACCACATAATCCATACCTAGAATTTATACTCTAATTCTGATGATGAGAAAGTGTGTGTGTGTTTGTGTGTATGTGTGTGTGTGAGTGTGTGTGTATGTATCAGGGCTTGGGGGAGAGGATGGAGACTCATTGTCTTAGCTAAACATATGCTATTCACCAAGGCCAAGAGGAGACAGTCACAGAGTATACGGCACCACAGGGACCATGTCTAGAATAGAACACCATTCTTAGGAAGAGGAATAAAAACCTTTGCCAAAGTTGTAACTGCTCTAACATATCTGGGATATTGCTATGAGGAAGGGTCACTTTTCCAGAACCTTGCAGTCAGCAGTGGTATCCTAGAGACACAGGAAGATGAATCCTACCGCCCCCATCTTCCACTTCTCTCTCGTCCAATTAGTTGGCAGAACTGAAGTCACGGGGCATCTAGGAGATATGGTTGCAGCATTTTAACCTCTCCACCTGGCAAGAAGGGGAAATGGAAGTGGCTTGATTGATTTTATAGTTATCTTCTACACAATATTTTATTTTTTATTTATTTATTTATTTGGTTTTTTGAGACAGGATTTCTCTGTGGCTTTGGAGCCTGTCCTGGAACTAGCTCTGTAGACCAGGCTGGTCTCGAACTCACAGAGATCCACCTGCCTCTGCCT
>NC_022024.1:15334584-15375585 GCF_000317375.1 Microtus ochrogaster
CTTGATGCTGGTCTTTCACTTCCACACCTACTGCTAGACCTCTTGCTAGTGAGAACTTCAACTCTAGCCTAGTTTCCATGCATCCCATTCATAAAACTCAGAGAGGATGGCAGACAGGATAGCCATCCTCCACTGTAAACAGCATCTAGCCCATAGGCATCCCATTCTTAAAAAATCCCCTAGTCACTCCACGCCTGTGAATTCTAATTTCCTGCTTTCTATTTTCTACCACACTCTGTCCTGGGACAGGATGGGGATCCTCTCTTATCTTACTCGGGATGGTTTTCATTTTCATTAATTGATATGAATGTATTTGTCTGTAAGCAGTAGAGATCAAGCTATGGCCGCAGGGGCAAATAAGGGATTGTTTTTCTGACATAGCAAGATGTAAGAAGGCAGCCCGGAGCTAATATAAATCTTCCATCAGGACCCTGGCCCCAGTGTCTTTCTGCCCTGCTCCTCCCCGACAACCCCTTCTCTGTGATAGTCTACATCTATTTCCATGGCCATGAGACACCAGGCCTACTTGCAAGTGTAAGTCCTATCCTAAGTGGGTCTATGACCTAAAGTCAGCTAAGTGCTCACCGTGGCAGCCACCGCATATCTTTGAAGTACCAAGACGTGAATTACATGCAAAATTTCAGAAACAAAAAACAGACGTGGTTTTCAAATATCAGGTAACTCCCTAAGCATGTGCGAATTGGCATTCTACTGGTGGAAAACACACATCTAAGAAGGTGAAATGAATGTTGCTATGCCTCAAATCCAGGTTATGTGTCAGGGCCTGGGGTTCATCGTGTGCAGTAAAAAATGAGACTCAGAAATGCTAACCCATGGGCAAAGGGCCACAGGGATCCTAACCCTGTGAATCTAATTCCCAACTTCAAGTAGAGCCTCCAGGCTCAGAGTGTTCTTGTTTTTGTTTTTTGTTTTGTTTTGTTTTTTCAAAAATCTACGTCCCTGACCTGGCGCACCTCCAGGGCATGCTTTGTGCTTTGAGTCTCAGCGTTTTCTGAGGAAGGAGGTACCCTTCATGAATTTTCTCATCTTGCCTAGTGCAAAGGTTGTCACGTCAGCCTGGAACTATAATCACAATGTTTTCTTCTGAGATAGGCTGTGTCTCTTATCTTTAGACTGGCTTTTTATAGTTGAGACATCATACCACACAGTATAACCATTGTGTCCGTTACAAACCGAATGTAAGGGAGAAAATTAAGTCAAGGAAATCTCATTAGTAAGAAAAGAGCTGCCATGTTTGCTCTGACAAAGTAGCTTTCTGCAGAGCATCCAGGAGCAGCAGCCCACGCTACACATCGGGGAGTGTTTCCACTGGACATGGGCGGTGGTTCCTCTGGGCACGGGTAGTGTTCCTTCATATATTCTTGCTGAAATATTTCATTGTTGGTGCTTTTCCCTCTCACCCTTGTAGACTTCCCTGTGCCCGCTGCAGTGAGATCTCCAGTTCCCTTGCTACCTTATCAAGCAAGAAACGGCTCATGACATACGCCCATGTATTTGCAAAATGGCAGATAGCGCTTTGCTGAAACACATTCAAACTAAACATTGCTTCACCTAGTTATTCGGGTTTGGGGTCTCTCACTGAACTATAAAGTTGAGAGATTTTCCACAGTAAAGGAAACTGATATCCATGAGCAAGGAAATAGGCGGAAAGACCCGGCAGAGAGGCCCTTAAGACGGGAATCAGGCCTCTTCTGTTAAACTCAGACCGTGGAAAACCTATTTGGCTCTTATAGGGATTTGCAGAGGAGAATGGTAGGAAATGTCACTCCCCACTGTCTCCTCTTCCACACAGCAGTTTCCTAACAGCCCCAGGACACTGATCCACTCTCTCCTCTGTTTCTGCAGACTGTGTTCCTCTGAGCCAGTGTGTGTCGGCAACACTGAGAGAGACAAGAGGGGATGCCTAGGCCTGGCAGTCCTGTGCCAGGCGCACGCCCAGTGTCGCACGGACGTGGAACACAACTCAGTTCCCCAAAGGACAGATCTCATCAGAGTGACTTGGGGTTCACAAGTTCCTGGGCTCCACAGTTCCAGCCTAAGGGAATTTATGCACCACTATCTTTTCCAAGTGCCTAATGTAACTATCATCTCAAATTTACCAATGAAGTTATAACGTTAAGACAGCTCTCCATGGTCTTCTGTGAGCTATGCAGCAGGGGCTGGCTCATAGCTTTTTCCAGAGCCTGTAGCCAGTCCTGTACTGCATTACTGAGGGCCCCTACTGCTGTAGGTTCCTGGGGTGTGTATTCTTCTTCCCCATTTTGAAGGTCAAATCATACAGTATGTATACGTGAACATTCCTATCAGCCCGTGTTCAAATCTAGGCCCTGCCACTTGAAGCTGGGCGGCCCTGATTCTCCTGTCGATGCTTGGGGATAATGGTAGGACCTTTGTAGGGTCATTGTGAGGTTGGAATTGCTTAGAACAGATGCCTGTCTTATCTCAAGAAAACAGTGTATGCAGTGTTTAACCTGAGTCTAGCCAAACTTCCAAGGGCTTGAATCTTGAAGTCTCTTGCGTGTGGCTATATTGATTTGCCTGAGCTTCTGGCTGATAAGGTGTAAATGAAAGCAAACTGTCCTATGTCTAGGTCTCGCTTTAAGTAGCCCCCATTCTTCTTTTTTCCTTTCCTCCTTCTAGCTTACCGAGGATGAAGCCTCGGGTAACCCTGAAGGTAGCGTGTTAAAGATGGTGACACCGCCACCAGCTTGTCACTCTGAAAGGGGTGTGCTGTCAATAAGAGGGAAACCTAAGTTTTGAGTGATTATACATGTGGGACTCATTCAGCATAGGAAGAAAGGAAATTCTAATTACTATACAATGCTAATCTTCAAATTATGCCCACAAGGAAGACAGCGCTCATTTTCACTCTTACAGAGGGAGAACCAAAGTCTAAATAAGGGGGTCTACCTTCCCAGGTTGTACTACCCCAAACCCTAGCTACCTAGTCCCTTCCTGTAGGGGCTGCAGATTTTCACATCGCGCTTCAAGGTGACCTGCCAGTTTTAGTGCAGAGATTCTCGTCCCATTTTCCCATGTTGCACAATGGTATAGAACAATAGTAGCCACTGAAACATTCCAAATCCAACGTGAGCAAGAAGTCATGTGCTCTTTTATTCTGACTGTGGCAGGATACACCTTTGCCACGTTCTTGTTCTCTGAAGGACAAATATTTTAACTTTTGTGGGTGCTGCATCTCCAGTCTTGAATATTAAAACAAAATAAAAAAAAAAACCTACAAAAAATAGGCCAGGCATGGTGGTGCCTTTAATCCCAGCACTTGGGAGGCAGAGTCAGGCAGATCTGTGAGTTTGAGGTTAATTTGGTCTACAGAGCAAGTTCCGAGAACCAGGGCTACACAGAGAAACCTTGTCTTGAAAAACTGAATATCGAAAAATAAATAATAAATTTGCAGGCTGGAGACATGACTTGGTAATTAAGGGTGCTGGCTGCAAATCAGAACAACTCTGGGATTCCATCTTACACCTGTAAGAATGGCCAAGATCAAAAACACTGACGACAACTTATGCTGGAGAGGTTGTGGAGTAAAGGGAACACTTCTGCATTGCTGGTGGGAGTGCAAGCTGGGTCAGCCCCTTTGGATATCAGTGTGGCAATTTCTCAGAAAATTAGGAAACAACCTTCCTCAAGACCCAATAATACCACTTTTGGGTATATATCCAAAGTATGCTTGATCGTGCACAAGGACATGTGCTCAACTATGTTCATAGCAGCTTTGTTTGTCATAGCTAGAACCTGGAAACAACCTAGATGCCCCTCTACTGAGGAATGGATAAGGGAAATGTGGTACATTTACACAATGGAGTACTACACAGTAGGAAAAAAACCCAATGACATCTTGAAATTTGTGGGCAAATGGATGGATCTAGAAAACATCATATTGAGTGAGGTAACCCAGACCCAGAAAGGCAAATATCACATGTACTCACTCAAGAGTGGCTTTTAGACATAAAGCAAGAAAGAAAAAAAAAAAACAACTACAAAAAACAAAACAAAACAAAAAAAACAAACAAAAACAGCCTACAATTCACAATCCCAGAGAAACTAGACAACAATGAAGACCCTAAGAGAGACATACATGGATCTAATCTACATGGGATGTAGAAAAAGACAAGAAAATTGTGAGCATGGGGACCATGGGAGAGGGGAGAAGGGGAGGGGGGAGCAGAGAAAAATATATAGCTCAATAAATCAATAAAAAAAACTGTAAAAAAAATTAAAAAAGAAAAGAGCTCTAGCTGCTCTTTCAGAGGACCAGAGTTCGATTCTGGCTTCCATATGGTGGCTCACAACCACCTGTAACTCCAGTCTTAGGGGATCTTTGCCTCATTCGGTCTGCTTGAACATCACACACACGGTCCCCAGACATAAAGCAAAAATGGAAGAAATTTTAAAAACAATACATTTACCTCCAGGCATTGCTACATGCGCCTGTGACGTCAATACTTGGGAAGTCGAGGCAGGAGGACCAGGGACTCAATGCCAGCAGGGGCTGCATAGTGAGACCCTGCTTTGAAATAAGTGCGTATGTTCCCATTACGCCTAAGATGGCCGTATGAATGGTTATTGGAGTAGTGTTTTCATTTCCTGCTCTCAAAATGCAATGCCTTTCATACAGGGGTATAAAAAACTCCAGAAAGCAGAGTGGGGTGGTTTGGTGGTTTTTTTTTTTTTTTGCATTTACTATTAAAAGAAATATACATGTTGCAGAGTATCTTGTGTGTAATAAATGCTCAATAAAACTGTGATCTTGTTCAGGCAGAATGAGCCCTCAGTGCAATGTGTGAGTCCGGTGTGTGGAGAGAAGCATATGTTCTAGTTTCCTTCTCCTGCCTTTACCCTTTGTGATGCGATTTACCATGCTGTTAACGAGAGTCATAAGCGTCCTGCCCTGGGATTTTAGAAAGAGGCGGGAATCTGGTCGGCAGCCATTGTTCTGGTTTAGAGAAAATGAGGGCAGTTAATGGCTAGTGTTTAGGAAAAACAAAGCTCTCTTAGTTGCTTAGCAACTGGAACGGGGGAGTGAGTCAAGTGTGTAAGCACTAGGGAAGACAAAGGCAGCAGCGTGGTATATATAAAAAATGAATTTAACGTCCCAGTCTGTCCCAGGTGGAGGAGAAAAATCCCTGGTATAGTTTGTCACATGACAGGAAAACTTAATGAAATATTTTGAGATCCAGCCGTTGTTCACCCTGGATATGTCATAATTCAAGGGCGATGTGAAGTTTATTTAATGTATTGGTTGCAAGGGAAATGGTTTAGAAACATCTGGCTGTGGAGACGGGCCACGCTGTACGGACACTACCGCCACCTCGTGGACAGTGCTGGGAACCCGCCGGGAGCGGGAGGAGGTGGCAGGGCTGTGCAGTTTGAAAGATCCCATGAAAGTTTCCCGGGGGCTTGTGAAAATATTCACAAATATCAAGACAAAACTCATCACTCTTCTCGTATATACAATACAGTGCAATACCAATAGAATGGCGACTTGATATACACCAGCTGTTTAAAAAGCGTTTTTAGATGAGTAATTTTCACATATTTCTCCTTCTTCCTCGAGCTGATTAATCTTCAAATCTCAGTTCCCCAACAGACTTACCACTCTCGCGTTTTGTAAGGCAATGTTTCAAACGCCTTGTGTTATACACATAGTGGTGTGTGGTTTGTAAAAATCCATGCACACATTTCTCAAGCAAAATAAACGAACTAAATTCAAGTGTCACTTTTTTGCTTGAATATGAGGCTTTAGCTATGTTCATTTTCGTTACTCATAAAAATGCAAACGTATTTAAAATGTTGATCAATAGTTAAACATTCAAAACAAATGTTGCGTTTTGAGATTTGCCTCTTCGCTATTTGAGGCTTTAGATAGTCACTTTACACGCCCAGGCTGTACCCTTGTTATTGCCACGTGACAGGAACCAGCTTCGATGATTGTCTGTATTTATTACATTTTCTACATACCAGAAATATAAACTCCAGGGCTGGAGATGGCTCAGTGGTTAAGAGCACTGGCTGCTCTTCCAGAGGTCATGAGTTCAATTCCCAGCAACCACATGATGGCTCACAACCATCTGTAATAAGATTGGCGCCCTCTTCTGGCGTTCGGGCATACATGGAGGCAGAATGTTGTATACATAATAAATAAATCTTAAAAAAAAAAAGAAATATAAACTCCAGAAATATAGTGGGAATAGAAGAAATTTTATGAGGCAAGGCTAATCCAATTTGGAAAAATAATCTTTAGTTCCTTAGCTTACCTTTTCTGTTGTCAATAATTTTCTCTTTTCCATCAGTGGACAGCAGGCTGGGTCCTATTTAAGACATTGACGGCAAAATAGTTGGAGACCCTGGGACCTGGAAATATATTTGATCCTCATTTGTTGATTGACAGACAGGTTCTCAGCATAGTGGCCCTGCTGTCACCCCTATGACAGGGGACCCTGTGGTCCCCACCCCCAGGCAGTATACACGTCACCTTCCAGTGCACTCGAGATGGTTTGTATTTTTATGGTGGGAGAAAGGACTTAGAGATGGGGGAGGGAGAGAGAGCAGCTCACCAGAGACTAGGCAAACAGATCTTAGAACACAAATGGAGTTTGAGGGCACAAAGAGAATGATTGGTATATTACCAGTCCTTTCCAAAGTGTGCTCACGCCTGGCAAAGCCACTGGTTTGCCTGTAAAGCCAGTCTGCGATGCAGCTCTCCAGAAGTAGTAGGGACATAATGACATTCCCAGTGCCGGGGCTGAGATGATGGCGCCGTAGTACAAGAGTGAGGTCCCGAGTTCAAATCCCCAGCACTCATGGAGTAGCCCTTCATCCTGCAACTTCAGTGCTGTGGGAGACAGTGGCCAAGGGTTCCCTGGAGCTAGCTGGCTACCAGCCTAGCTTTGGTTCAGCGAGAAACCCTGTCCCAAAGAAACGAGGTGGCAAGTGATACAGCAGGGCCCGGACATCCTGCTTTAACCTCGTGCCTATGCAGACACAGATGTGTAACTACACCACATGCACAAACGTGCATGCATGCATGTATACCACGTTTTCAATATTGAATTTACTGAGTTCTTTAATGTCTTATGAATTAAAAAAAAAGATGTTTGTTGGGAGATTCATACTCATTCTGAAAACCTTGTCTTTCTCACAGCAATTGTGTCCTATTGGATCCTGTGTTTCCTATGACACTCTGAAATAGTGTCAGACGGCATAGCCATAAATTAGACAGAGGTAGCAGGCAGCCCCAAACCTCCGAAGCTTGAAAAATGTATTCTGTCTGCTCACTGGCTTGCTCCCTATAGGCTGGCCTGGCCATGCGTCTGTTTCTTGTTTCAGGCCTGGTGTGGCCAAATGACCCTGGTCCGGGACACAGGTTTCCTGGCTAAGGGTAAATAAAGCCATGAGCGCTATCTCCGAACTTCTGGCCCAAAGGCACACACATCGCTTCCTCCCATATTTCTGGGCAACAAGTAAATCCTGGCCTCTCAGAGCTCTGTGTGAGAGGATGTGCAAACTTCCCGCCGGAAGCTGCAGGAGATACTAGGGCTAGCCTGATAACCCACGGCTCCATGCAAAGTCCACGTATAGGAGCCCCACAGGCAAAAATGGGCATAATTTTTATAAAATCGTTAGTTCATCACACAGAGACGTACAGACACAGGTATTTGCTTATCCCGGGGTGATGTCTGCCATTTGCCAAAGTGACCTCAGTTCCCTTTGCTTTAAGGGAAACAGGATATTTCAGTTGAAGACCTCTCAGAAGCCCTTCCTGCCCCGTGCTCTCCCAGTCTGGAATAATCTGTTGTTGTCAGGGTGTGTATGTGTGTATGTGCATGCATGCATGTGTGTATGTGTGTGTGTGTGTGTGTATGTGCGTGCACTTTATCCTTGCCTATATTTGCTGCAAACGTGCCTTAAATTTAAAATGTTGTAAAATCTAATCTCTATTCCCACTCAACCGTGGATGTTTTCAGATGTGTCCATATTGCTGTATACAGCTCTAGACATTCCATTTATTCAGCAGTAGTGCATTGTGTGGATAGATACAATTTATCTATGTCATTGAGGCCTTCAATTTTTGTTTTCGTGGGTTTACAATAAGCATCTTTATATATTAGTTTTTTTATGCTTCTCTAAGATGCATGCCCTTGAAATGATTGAATCACTTGACCAAAACACACTTGTGGGTTGAAAAAGCCCATTGCCTTTTCATGCCAAGTTGAAGTTTTATTGATGGCAGCCCCAAAACGCAAACTTTGTAGGATGTGGGGTCATGGATATTCTCACCTAAAATAAATTTTTGTGGCTGAAAAACCCAGAGGCAGATTTGCAAGTCTTGGATCCCTGGGCTGTGTGTAAAGTTGCAATTTCTTTGTGAATGCCAGTGTTGGCGAACATGATGGGAGGTGGGCAAAAAGCCTGGTTGAAGCTCTGGATCTGCATGAAGAAGGCCCAGCAGTATTTTATAGAGTTGGTCATGGTAGCCAAGGAACTCACAGTGATGTCAAAAGGGATAACGGGGACCCAGGAGCAGAAGGGAATACATATTTTGGTTGACAGTAGTTTATAAGGGTAGGGACTGGCAATCTGATCATCACGTCTTACGGTTTGATGTCCTGCCACCTCAGGGAAGGGAGTACAGAGTGAAGTCGCTGTAGTTGGCCAGTATCAAGTTGCTTCATTTTCCATTTTAACTGGGCTGAATTTTGTTCGGGGGTCAACCTCCCTTTATAGAGCCAGTTTCATCCAATAGGAAAGAGAATCTTGTCTAGACCTAACTGGTCCAAAGTGAGTGTTGTTTCAGCCATTCATTACTGTGATAAAGCACTGGCATTAGCTAACTTATACATGCAAACCATTAATTGAGTTCACAGTTTTATAGATCCAAAGGCAAGGCACTTACATTGGCTCACTTTTGAGAGCAGTAGATGATGATGGCAGGAATATGTGTCAAAGAAAAAGGTCACAGTGCAAGTGCTGGAGCAGAGGGAGAGAAGCGGTGATCAGGGGCTTATTCTTGTGTCAGGGACATGTGGTATATTTCTTTATACCATGTGAATATATGTTGCTGTGATTGGTTTAATAGAGAAACTGACTGGTCAATAGCTGGACAGGATAACATTAGTTGGGAGAACCAGACTAAGGACACTGGGAAGAAGGAGGTTGGAGTCAGAGGAGTCTCAAGCTGGACACAGAGGAAGCAGGATGTGCAGACAATGAGGTAAAAAGCCATGAGCCACATGGTAGAACCTAGATACGAAATATGGATTCATTTAAGATGTAAGAGCTAGGCAGTAATAAGCCTGAGCTATTGGCTAAACGTTTATAATATTAAGTCTCTGAGTGGTTATTTGGGAGTGGTTGCTGAGACACATAGAACTCTGCCTACAAGGATATATCTTTCAATGATGCAAGGATCTCCCACTAGGCCAGACCTTCCAAAGATGGCACCATGTGCCAATGATGCTGTCCTTGACATCCAAGGGGCTAACATATGGACCTTGGGGAAAACTATGTATGTCTTTAATTTTATTTTACTTTTAATTAGAATGTAACTGCACCATTGCCCCCTTCTTCCTCCAACTCCCCTCAAGCTCCCTTAACACTCTCCTCAAATTCATGAACTTTTAAAATTATTGTTATATAACAATATATGTCTCAATACAACCATTTAATACTGATTATATGTATGGTATGTTTTAGGGCTGACTACTTGGTACTGGGAATATAATTAGGGGACATGCGGGAGGACTCATTCCCTCTCTGTTTGCAGCTGTTGCTAACTGCCTGCAGCTCTTTATCTAAGAGAGGGGGGCCTGTGAAACCTCTATTTAAACTATAGAAGATGCCTATTCCAGTCAGGGTTTATGAGAACTGAAGAGAGACTTTCTGAGGAATCCGGAGGGGAAGGATTTCCAAACAGTTACCTCTTTTCTTCACTTGAACTCGGCTTGTGTGGGGCTATACCTGCTGCAGCCTAGGAGAGAAAAAAAAGGATGCAGGGAGCAAGGCAAGTCAGAAGGAGTCATTGGAACAAGCTGGATGGAAACTGTTGGAAATGATCTGGCTCCTCCTACCTCAGGCCCTCACTGGGACTGTCGATGTCTAAGTCTGTTTAAGCTATGTTTAGGAACACTGGTCACTGAAAGCCTCCCAGTTGCCTGAGAGTAAGTAGCACACGGGTCGAGATTCTCCACTAAAGAGTCTTCAAATAAAATGCAGGTTTAAAATACAAAATTAAGGGGCTGGAGAGATGGCTCGGTGGTTAAGAGCACCGACTGCTCTTCCAGAGGTCCTGAGTTCAATTCCCAGCAACCACATGGTGGCTCACAACCATCTGTAGTGAGATCTGGCGCCCTCTTCTGGTGTGCGGGCATACATGGAGGCAGAATGTTGTATACATAAGAAATAAATAAATCTTTTAAAAAAAATACAAAATTAATTCCAGTCACAGAATTTGTGATATACAGGCATACCAGCATTTAGACACCATCAACTTTTCAGGAACCTGGTTCAAATTTCAGTTACCATGATAAGGTATAGTAACTCTGATGAAGTCCGATTTTGCTGGCTTTGCCCACAGATTGCTACATCAAAGAAGATGGCCATTGTGATCATCAACCAACCACTTTGCTCCTTTTCAAAGTTTTTTTTTTTGTTCAAATGCATCCCTGCAGCTTAGGCTTCTTCTACTGTGAGAACAGCCCCGGTGTCCTTCTGTCTCCCAGCTTCTACTGCGAGAACAGCCCCGGTGTCCTTCTGTCTGTCTCCCAGTCTTGTGTGATGAGTAGATGTGTCAAGATCTTTTCAGAGGTCTGGCAGCAGTGGCATCTGGGAATCAGTTGCCAGGTTTTCAGTCCCTGGGGTGAGAAACAGACAGGGAGTAGGGATGAGTGGCAGCCGTCAGTGGCGGGTGACTCACACGGCTGGCAAGGCAAATTGGACGCAGCTTGGGACTGGAAAGCACGTGACAGCAAGTTACAGAATGCTGTCCAGGATGTGTGAAAGTTAAAGGGAAGACTATCAGGACCAAATTCATCTTATAAGCATTGGTTATACCGCAGAGCCCATTCTTCTGAATTAAAATGTAAATGCTTCGTGATAGTTTTAGGTAATTGTTGCTACTAAAACCATGTAATGAAATAGCCCTCTGAAGCGTTTTTTTGTTTTTTTTTTAATAAAAATTTTATGGAAACACCGTTACTTCAGTGTTTTGGAGATATGCCTTTGAGGCAATCATAAGGCAAAAAAATAAGTCACATATGACCTCTACCCTTAGGAATTAAGTATTAAGTTAGCTTTAGAGGGCTTGGGGCATCGATTCATTGCTTTTCTGAATAGTGTCTTATAAAACGCGAGAACATTTTCATACTCAAGTCAGTTTTTAAGTCAAATACACTCACTAACTTAAGTCTGTAATCTTGCAGTGAACTGTGAAGCTAGGGCGGTGGCTCAGTGGGTAAAGTGCTTGGCAGGCAAGCATGAGGACTGGAGTTCAAATCCCAGGCACCCACAGAGTGTACATCTGTAACTCCAGAGCCAGAGGAGGGATGGCAGAGACAGGTGGACTGTGTGGAATTTTCCTCTGTATGCTGTGAATATGTTTTATTACCATTGGTTAATAAAAAAGCCGCTTTGGCCCGTGACAGGGCAAAATAGACCTAGGCAGAAAAACTAAACTCTAGAAGAAGGCAGAGTCGGGGAGACACCATGTAGCCGCCGGATGGAACCTTACCATAGGCCACAGCCACGTGGCACTACATAGATGAATAGAAATGGGTTAATTAAGATGTAAGAGTTAGTTCATAAGAAGCCTAAGCTATTGGCCAAGCGGTGTTGTAATTAATACAGTTTCTGTGATTATTTTGGGTCTGGGTGGCCAGGAAATGAACAAGCAGTCTCTGCCTACAGTGGACTGTGAAGGCTGAGAAACACCTCCTCAAAAACACAGAAGTGATAGAGGAAGGACAGCAGATGTTGACACCTGTCCCTGCCCCTATTTCTGTAGGCACATGAGGAGTGCACCCCCTCCCCAGACATTGTCTAATTGATTAATGTTTTCCACTTTCTACTCTTAACACCCATTTACACCAGAACACTGGCTTACAAGAGCCACTGAGATGAGGGGTTGCTAGTGGGCTGCACAGAGTCACAGACTTCCGTGTGGGAGAATGGAAACCATTTTAGTTTTTGGTATGATTTCCTAAGTTTGGAAGCATTCAGGCCAGAAAAGACACAGAATCAATCCAAACTTAGCACCCACACAAATTACCCACCAGAACCACTTTTTAAGTATGAAATATTAAACCTCAGTGACCATCTACTGACGTGGGCCTTCTGGACAACAGGAGGACACTGTGATAGAATATTAAATTGTAAATTGTAGCTAGAGCACCAATTACAGCAAATATTCTTTCAGCAAGTGTTGAGCTCCGCAGAACTGATGGTTTTACAAAAAACAAATTCCACATCTATTGAGTCCCCTCACCCTCAAGGTTGTGAAAAGCTTGAGGATGCAGAACTGGAAATAGATTCGGTGAGGGCATCAGACTCGCACAGGTCTCCTTGCCTACAGGGAATGAGGGGAGGCGTTCCCTGTTGCTGGCCTCCAGCCCTTCCTGAAGCAGGACGCTGATCCGCTGATCCCAGTGACTCACTTGCCTGGGGAGATGGCTGGACCAGGGTTAGAGTTCGGTTGGGCTTTCTTAGTCAGGAGAAAGGACACTGGCTGTGGGTGAAGGGGATATGGTCAGCCTGGGGCTTGTTTATGTGGAAACCATGAAGGAGGAACAGCGGCTGGAGGAAAATATATTGCCTGTGTTGTAGATGTTCAGACACAAGCCATCTCTGTGTAAACCAGCTTTCTTAGTTAGAATTTCTATTGATGTGAAGGCACACCACGACCATGGCAACTCTTATAAAGGAAAACATTCCATTGGGTGGCTTAGTGTCAGAAGTTTATTCTATTATCATCATGGTGGGACATGGTGGCATGCAGGCAGGCATGGAGCTGGACAGGGAGCTGAAAGTCCTACATCTCGGCTTGCAGGCAACAGGAAGTGGACTGAGACACTGGTGGTATTTTGAGCATACGTGAGATGTCAAAACCCGTCTCCACAGTGACACTTCCTCCAAGAAGACCACACCGGACTCCAACAAGGCCACACCTCCTAACAGTGCCACCCCTTTCGTGAGCCATCGTCTTTCAAACCATCTCACCAGCTCAAGTATCTGCCTGCTCCCCCTAACTATGTGGCAGCGGAAGTAACACCCAGGCACCATGGACCACACCCTGTGAGTCTAGAGAGCTAAGCAACATCCATGTGAATAACGGACTTTGGGATGAATGAAAATGAGCCTGAGTTAGACCGACAAGTCGTTAACATCATGGACAAGAGGAGCTGGGGAGGTGGTCTCATTTGTGGCTGCTGAATGTCAGTCCAGTCTGGAGGCTCTAAACTTCCAGCTGGACAGAGCCGACGCAAGGCCAACAGCATGGTCCTAACCCTCCCAAGCTCTCAGGTCAGCCCGATGCAGCTGTCTCTGGTGTGTGAGAGCCACAGGAAGCATCCACGTGGCTGTAACAGCTACTGTTAGCAATTTCTGCAGAGAAAATCCACCAGGAAATACACAGGGCCTGTGGGATGTCTCAGCAGGCAAAGGTGCTTGCCAGTGAGCCCAACCAGGACCCGCAATTGAGGGGTTAACTGACTCCTACAAGTTGTCGCCTGACCGCCACCCACGTGCCATGGCATACCACCGCCAACACACACACAAAATAAATGAAAACGTTTAAAAGAGTAATATAACATTTCTTACTAAATGCCTTTATTATCATTGCTACTTTATAAAGCTTAGTATTTTTCTAAAAGGAAAGACTGGTTTACATGTAGGAAAGTTACAAGCAGATGGCTACAGATAACACAGCCACAGGGAAAGAGCAGAGCCAAAAACTATGGAAACAGTGCGGTAAGCAGCAATAATACTAACACCTACAAGAACCTAGCAGTGCAGTAAGGTAAGCAGGAAGCAGCCTTATATTAACGTTATTTAAATACAGAAATAGCACCTTACATTGAGCAATGTAAACTTGGTAGGTAGGTTCAAGTATAAAAGTTATACCCCCAACTCTTGTACCAGAATGCAAGGGTTTCTCAAACCCTGGATAGCATCGTTAGAGGCCGCGCACCCCCTCTGTGCTGACTCAGAGCTCATGTCCTCTGCAGGATCACTAACAGTTTATTTCTTCTTGCCCTAAATTAGACTATGACAGACTCTAGATTGCCACTGCTTCTCTGCCCCAGGTACTCAAGTCCAGCCGGGCAGCCACAAAGGGTACCAGGCCTTCTGGACGAGTCAAAAGCCAGAGCATGTGGGACCCTCGCATAGAAGTAACGTTGTCTTTCACTGATGACATTGCTTCTCAACACCCTCTCAAGAATCACAAGTTCTCTGAGGTTAATGTGGTCAATTTGCAAACAGTAAAAATTCTAATAGTAAAGAACAGCACATAGTGAAAAATAAATGAACATTGTCAGGGAACAAGGGAAGAGGCTTGTGTTTCAACGGAGATGTGGACGTCTTGATGAAAACGCTTTGGGGCAGGTTTTACATGCCAGAGGCTTCGGCGGACCCACTGGCTGCATGTTCGATGATCTGAGAAAGGGTAATTCCCCTGTTCCGGAAAGGAACCAGCGGTGTGGGTTCAGAGTCATCACCGCCACGCAGTTTTCAACTAACTCAAGGAAAAACCAACTTTTAAAAAGGGGAGTAATGCCATTTTACAACTTTAGAAGCTTAGTGTTGACAAAAAAAAAAAAAAAAAAATTGGATAAGTAGCGAATGTGTTACATCTGGCCACTCATTTCCCATTTTCCAAAGCTGTTGTTGGGTAGTAAGACCACAGATGTCCTGTACTTAACATAAAACTGTGTTGTTCAGGCTCCCAGAGTCTCTTAAATTAATATTTTTTATACTTTTATATGGTATTTCATAGGGCACAAAAAATACAGAGAAAAAGCAGCCTTATAGTAAGACTCTAAGTTTCAAGAGAGGACCACAGGAAGAAAAAAAGAGGGAAAAGGGAGTGAAAAAGAACAGGAGGTTTACTCTGAAGAGAGAAGACCGAGGTAAAAACACCAATCAATGTGGAACCCTAAAGCAACGTGGCTCACAAAGGGAGGCGCGCAAACAGCTTCTGGGACTGTACCTGTCAGCACAGCCAACCCCTGTGCCCGCCGTTCCTTTTCTGGGCCACAGAACTTACGGACACTCTTGGAAATGGGCAGAATGTGCCCATTTTCCCTCATCTCCCTCCAAATCTGAGGAAAATCAGTAAATGAAAAACAAAAGACTTAGCTATTGCTCTTTATGTTTCTGTTATCAATATGCTTCATAATTCAACCAACACTCTCGCCTGGCTCCAGTCTCCTCCGTCCCTTCCTGTCACCCTGATTCAGCTGACTACAAATGACCACCATGAGAAGGCACACACCTGACCCTGGACAGTGAACGTTCAACTTAAAAACCACAGGGCATGGAATGGAGCAAAGGAAGCTGAGCACAGTAGGTTCGGCTTTGTTTTAAACAAACGGTAAAACCTCACTATTCATGGTTACTGGAGAAACAAGCCACAAGGCACCTAGACTTCGGTTTCGGCTCCCGTGTCCCCAGACGGGCTGAGCGCAGTCCATCCAGCAATAGCTAGGTGGAGGAGCATTCACAGTTATTTCGGTCTTGACATCTGTCACGTATATACATTTATCCACATTATTAATAAGTTGTAGAATAAGTGCAGGGCAAATTATACAAAAAAAAAAGTCTTAAACATTCAAGTCGCGATACCCTGAAAAAAAAAAAATACGTGTTAGACCGATGTTGTAAACTTTGTGCAGGAAGTCCCACTTCAGAAACAAAATAAATAACATCGTAGGATTCGTCACTGAAGGTGGCTCCCCAGAGCCTGAGGACGCAGTAGTGTGTTTTAGGCTGCAGAGAAAGTTCTCACTACAGACTCACTGAGGGCTGTGAGACGCACATCGCCAACGCTTGCCCTGGTTAAGTGCTAGACAGCCCCCCCCACTTCAGAAAAACTGCAAGGCTCCAGCAGCCTGTCAGGAATGACTTCCAGCACTCGGATGATTCTTGAAGCAGACCACACCAGTCGGCCAGTACTGCTGCTGTGACAGGCAGAGCCCGAGCTCTAGCTGGTGTTAGATGCATAATTAGTAACAATTACTTTCAGGCAAATAGGCGAGTTGTGATATTGAGAAGTTAGCAGAACCAGTGGATGCCAGAGAGGAAGGACACAGGCTGAGGACCTGGACAGCCTGTGTGTGTTCCATTTCGGACATTGTCTGGGGCGTGGGAAACTTCAGGGGCCGAGGCCACCCCACCCACTGAAGCAGCAGGTTAGTCAGGCCCGCTGCTTGAGATTTCGAGTCGTCTCTGGGCCGAGCTAGTGTTTCGGGATTGGTTCCTTTCTCTTCTCCTAAAAACAGGGTCTCCAAGGCTGCCGGGAGTCTTGAAAAATGTCTCCCGGTGTCTTCGGTGGATGCTCTTGGGAGTTGCTGGTGCAGGAGACTGGACAGAAAGAGCAAGAGCAGAAGTGAAAAGATCTTTCAAACTCCAAGACGGGAAATCTCTTCCTGCTAGGTGTCACCAGGTTGCCTGTCCCTTTTGCTCGGCTCTTCCACTAAGGGCTTCCCACCATCCAACCCTGAGCACAATGCGCGAGTATCTCTGATACAGAAAAGCACAGCCTACCAAAAATGGTACTGATGTGGCCGAGGTCTGGAGCCAGGCCCTGGGCTCTGCCATCACTTAGCTGTGTGATGCTGGACAAATTAAATTACTTCACCTCTGTGTCCCTCAGTGTCTGCATCTCCATCAGAGATGAATAGCAACTTCACAGGGCTAGAAGAACTAAGTGAGAAAATCTTGGTAGAGTAGGTTAGAAGATGCAAAGCAAACACGCTGTGTGTCTGTGGTCCCTTCTGCTCACAGTCATCCTCTCTGTGTGCCCGACAATGGAAGCGAGCGTGATCCTGATTCTCTACTGGCACTGCCTGGATCAGTGCCTGGCCCATAACTAGCTCTCAAAAGGCGCTGTGCTGACAGACAGATGGTATATTTGATAGCACACACAGAGCTATATGTAAACTCAAGTCAGACCAACGTTTGTCTCAGGGGGCACAACACAAGACACAGAACTATAGGTAACTACGGAGGAGGGGAGTGGGAAAAATCGTGTTTCTCAGGGAAGAGCACCCAAATCGGTTATGCAGTACCAAGTGGTCAGCCCTGAAATTATACACACAAACGCCATGACAAGGGATGAGCAAACTTCATATACATATTTAGGAACATGTAACATACATGTAACAACGGTTAAGGAGATAGAGGCCCTAGTTGAGGAGCTCCTGGCCTCGGTCAGCTGCTGTGAGAGGGAGGGGCAGTGCTCTTTGACGCTGTGACACCAGCCACACTGACCACACTCGGGGGCAGGCCCCATGCCCAGGAAGGGCTGGCCAACACAGGGTGGACTCAGGGAGCTTAGAAAGACGAAGTGGGAGAAAACCAAGCTGGACGGGGATGGGAGGGGATGAATATCATCCAAATGCTGCAGGGAAATCCTCAAAGATTTAATAAAAACGTTATTTTTTTGAAAAAGCATATGTTGGGCACGGGGTGTGGATCAGTGGCAGAACGTTTGTTTAGTTTATGTGCGGCCCAAGGTTTGACTTCCAGCGCTGCAAAAAACTGAACCAAAACAAAATCGAGTCAGAAAACTAATGTGACTATTTAAATATACAGCAGACTTCTGAACCTCTGAATAACCTACCTCCAACGACTTTTAGTCACACATAATAACGTTTCTTGAGAGGAATGAGTGATTCTGAACACGGTGTGACAAGAACGGAAGAGGTTTTACTGGCTCAACTACAAAAGAATCTGAGAGACAAACGCAGCACTGACTACAGGGGCAGTGACTGTCCGTGTGTGTTTTCAGGAGTGTGTGCAACCCAAGCTCCCAGGCTGTCCTACAGCCGTATCATTAAAGTTAGGATGGTCTCCTCAAGCAGCCTGAAGAGACGAGCGCCAGGTCAGGAGACTGTCCGAGTGCAGGGATCAATTATAACTATGCCCAATAACGTTCCTTCTACCCTCGGCAAACTGGGAAGATTTGTCTTAAAGTATGACACCTCTTGCTTTGGAGCCCAGAGCTCTGTGGAAGAAGCAGATAACACAATTCCCACTGAAAACCAGGCAGGACCTGAGGTAATACCTCTTGTGTCCGTCAAGTGACTGAGAAGAAAGCTAACTGTATGCCGGCATACCCCATCACGGAGTGACCAAGCCTCGGGTCTTACCTGTTCTACTTTTACCATTGACACGGGATGTCTCCTGTAACTGGGGGACTCGGGATGGATGACGCCGTGTGAGCCTGGCATCCCTGGGCTCAGGTTGAGCGAGGGCTGACATTGAAGCTGAGAATCTGAAGAAGGGATGGTGGGCGTCGTCGGGCTGACCATGGCTGCAGGGCTGAGGAGAAGGTGCGCTGTGGATCCCAGGGTGGACAAGCCGAAATTCATGGGTCCGGTGTTTGGGAGAGTGGCGGGAGCTGAAGAAATGGGCGCGGGTATCGCCGGAGAATAGAGAACTGGGAAGGGGGCCAAACCTGGAGACGGCAAGAACATGCAAGGAACGCCGAAGGACGGCAGCTGACCCGACGGTGACGGCCCCACAGCGTGGGGGGTCGGATTGCCTGGTAAGAGCATGTTGAAGCCGTTTAACCCTGAAACAGAAGGAGAACCAGGTGAAAAATCACAGGACAAGATCCCCTTCATGTTCACTGTCCCTCATGGCTCCTCCAGCGGAGTTCAAAATAGATCAACGCATGATGGAACCTTCTCTCTGGCGAGGGTGAGCATATTGGCTGTGCTCTTCCAGCTGACACAGCTACATCACACTGGTGACAAGATTGCATGTCAGCCTTTACCTGCAGGGTCTTGTGGTCAATGCCCACAGAGAACTCTTTAATTTCTTTCTCCGGGGATGCATGCATTTGTGTGTGAATGTGGGTGGGCGTGGTGATAAGAGGAAAACTTTGGGGGCTGGATCCACCTTCTACTCTGAAGCGGGGCCTCTTGTTTACCATCGCATAGACCAGGCTAGCTGTCCTGAGAGCTTCTAAGGATTCTCCTGCCTCAGTTTCCCATTTCTCCACAGGAATGCAGGGAATATGGAGATATGTACCACCGTGCCCAGTTTTGCATGGGCTCTGGGGATTTGAACCAGGTCTTCATGATGACTCAATAAACACCTTACTGAACCGCCGCCTCCTCCTCCTCCTCCTGTTGAGGAGTTTTAGTAGGGACTGCACCGAATCCAAAATGAAGGGGAAAATAAAATTTCGGTACGAAAACCTCTACTTTGATTGCTATGAACTTCTAGCCAAAAATTTCTATTTCCCTCAGTGATCGCAAGCAAGAATTCCTAAGTGTCTGAATGATACTTTGGCAATACTGAAAAGTACAGTGGGGCCTGGAGAGGTAGCTCTCTTGAGAAAGTGCCACACTCAAGGAAGAAGACCTGGATCTGAGCTGACATGGCTACCTCACACTGAGACTCTAGACTGAAGGTCTTATTATTATGTTTAACAATCACAGCTTTGGAAGTGTGCAGCGTTCTGGACTTGCCGCTAGATGTCTTATTTCTCTGTGTAGCCCTGACTGTCCTGGACCTCACGCTGTAGACCAGGCTGGCCTCGAACTCAGAGATCTGCCTCCCTCTGCCACCCTAGTGTGAGGATTAGAGGCGCGTGCCACCACTGCCCAGTTGCTACTGGGTCTTCTTATTAGTGTAGATAACTAAAAAATTAGCTTTTTACTTTAATCTTACTGGAATTGTTTCTTTATACGCCCATGTACTAAGTTGTCTGCTCTGAAACATTCTGAGGAGTTCATGTGTTTCCTTCAATCGCCTAATAATGGCTTATGGTTGAGAAATACTTTAAAAAAAAAAAAGCCAAAGAAACCAACCAAAGAAAAATTTCATATTGCACTATGATTTCAGTTCTACAGCGGACGAGTCTGTGCTTCCATATTAAGGTGTCCTCAACACTGAGATGTCCCAGAGGCAACAATGCAAGCTGAGGACATGGCAGATGAAGAAACACCCTTCTCCTCTGCCTGGCAGACCAGACTGAAACCAGCACGGGACTGGACCGAAGGTATCTCAGAAACCTGGTGGCCAATCATTGTTATCAACTTGACGGAATTGGGAATCGTCTAAGAAGTGGGCAGTTTCTTCGTCAGATAAAGTATAATGCATTTAAAATGTATCCCATTACCCCCGCAGTTGTTGAACAGAGGACAGGAGCCTTGACCTTTGTTTGTGGGGACCTGGAGTGAGATGGGCCCAGCCCGACAATTTACTGCTCTCCTTGGTCTGGTGACGCGGGCAGAGATGGGAACGCATGGTGTGACCAGCACGGGCATCCCTTACCTGCTGGAGACTGCACGTACAGATACTGCAGCAGGGCGGGGTCTTTGGTGACGTCATTTCCGTTTGAAGGCTTCTCTGCGTCTGGATTTCTCGAAGGGTTTCCACATGCAGAAGCAAGGAAGCAGCAGTTTGTCACGGCCTTTCCTGAAACTTCTTCATCCGCCGGGGGCTGACCCTTTTCACAGGTGGAGGCTTCCCGGGGCGTAGATCTCCCGTCTCCCGCAGTCACAGGAGAGGCGAGGGCTGTGGAGTTTGACGGTCTCTAAGCACGACCAAACCAGAAAGCAGAGAAGCCAAGTCAGGATTCCAGGAGTCAGTTTTAGATAGAAGAGTTCTCTTAAAATTGATAGCATATAGACGAGAAAACAGCCAGGTGTCAGTTGGATTAATGGCTCAGGTTTTTGAGACAGAGTTTCTCTGTGTAACAGCCCTAGCAGTCCTGAAACTAGTTCTGTAGACCAGGCTGGCCTCGAACTCACAGAGATCCGCCTGCCTCTGCCTCCCGAGTGTTGGGATTAAAGGCGTGCGCCATCACCGTGGGCCTCTAATTAAAATTTGATTTACTTTTTGTTAAGTTACTTCTTTGACAATTTCACGCAGGTACGTGACGCATTTTGGCTACTCTCTCCTCTACCTGCTGGAATCTCCCTCCCATTCTTACCAACTCTATTTCCTTCTCACACTTCTAATCTGCAATGCTGAGCTACATATAAAACTAGAAAAAACCACTTTGGCGGGAGAAAGGCAGAAGGGAAAGGCTCTTAATGGAGTAATCTCCACGCAGCGCGCCAAGTCAGCACGCTGCTGAGAGGAGCGCGCTCTGGTTCTCCCAGCCTCACTGGTTGGTTCTACCTCATTAACTTCTGCGTGGCTACTGTGGGGAGCGGGACACAGACAGCTCATCTTTTTGTCTGTTTCATTCCGTAGCTAAGGAACCAGGATCGCTGGGCAGCGCAGAGCACTGACCCAGCCCAGAGCCGGCTTTCCAGAGCCATTCACATCCCCGATTCAGGTACCCCACTGTTTCCAGGGCCCAGATGATTCCAAACTTGTTTTTTTTTTTTTTTGTTCATGAAACAACACTGAGATGGAATATACAAACACACTAACAACGATTATTACCCTGTACTAACAAGCAAGCTTTTTTCTTCTCTATACTTTTTTGGCTTTTCATAAGAAGTGTGATTTTTTTATTTTGCTAAAATAAAAGTTACTTTTCTTATAGTATTATCTTATGGTAAGATTTTTTTGGGAAAGCTAGTCTGGAGCTTCATTAAAGACATGAGGACCGCATGAAATACGCTTCTAGTCCAGAGTCTACTGCCTCAGAGCACCTGTCTCTATTAAGCTCCGAGCCAACGAGATGACACCAGACACATTTACCCACAATTCCTTACCTTGGGCATGACTAGGGATAAGGGGCTGTCTTCAAATTCCTGACTCTGCCTTTTCACAGCAGGCTCATCCTCCTTGTGGGGATTCCTCTCCTCACACAGGCGCTTCTGAGCCGAGGGTGCCAAGGACAGGTCAGCCGGGACTTCTGAGCCACCATCCTCCTCTGCTCTCAGCTCTGGGGACAGTCCCTCCTGCAGGCTCCCACACAGCATGAACAGCGAGGAGGGCACGTAGACCAGGGGCTGGCCAGCGAGCAGAGCTGGCTTCAAGCTCTCTGCGTCTGAGGTGGCTGGAGGAATGTGGCCACCTGCTTGTGCGTGGAGGCCATTCTGCGTGGAAGAAGCCTGCAAATCTGGCTGAGCAACAGAAAATACTGGGTGGGCTAAAGACTTGACACAGTATTCCGAGTCAGCGGGGAGCGCAGGGTCCAAGCTGCTTGCTGGAGGCACCACTCTCTTGCTGGCAAAGGCTTCCCCCCTGTAATAAAGAGAAAAGCTGATTACCATCAAGTCACCGAGTTCTACCACAGCCCCTGATTCACTGCTGTCCAAGTCAGAAGTGAGGCAAGACTGCTCGGACGATGTTCAAATGTCCCCCCTGGGCACACAGAGGCAGACCAAGGAACTCTTGATGGGTGGCTAGGGACGACATGAGGCCAACATGGGAAGAGCTGTTGGGCTCTCAGATGACAGACCACTGGCTGACACTGGTTCTCCCACAGCTCATGGTTATCGAGTATCAAGCACTTGGCCCCTGACGGACATTTGGTACCATACTGTAGTCATAGCTACTCCTGTTCCCACTTACTGATGAGGAAAACCCAAGCCAAGCTCAGTTAATCCACCCGCTCCGGTTCTAAGGATGTGAAGCTGGACCTCCCTGCAGGTCCGTTTGACGGCAAAGGCCAGCTTCCTGGTTACTCAGAGAGTACGGGTGGAAGTGAGGCTGGGCCGGACTGATGTAAAGGAAAGCTAGTTGAGTTTACCTAGAAAGTGGGCGGTGAGGAAGTGCATGTATCTACCGGGGTTGGTACTTTGTTGTTTCCTCTCCGTTTGCTCAGTACTAATAAAGAATGCTTAGGCAGCCCTCAGCCCTCATTCAAAACTAAGCCCCGTTATGAGATTTTAATGTTTTGGCCATATATCGTATTATACAATACGCGAATGTGTTTCGTTCATGTTTTGAACTAGATTAACCTCTGGAAAGTAGAGGATGTGGGTTTCTGCTTGGCTGCACACATGACTGAGACCCACCACTTCACCCAGGGCCAGTTTTGCAGGTTGAGTACTTCTCTCCAACCACGGCCTCCCTAAGCGAGAAACTGAGCTCTGGAAGTCAGAGTGAATCTATCAACCGTCGGTGTGTCCGCTGGCCATGGCTGTCAACCTCTCCATCTCCACCAGGAACGGCAACACGACCTGACCGTGACTGGGTTCTTAAAGGCGACTTACTGGGATTTGTCTTCTACCTTCTGTCTGTAGATGGCTGCCAGACTTCCAATTTCTAGGGAATAGGCTGATCCTGCAAGGGAACGTGAAGGGTTAACAGGTGCAGCGGGGGCCATGCTGTGCAGACACACATAACACAGACAGTTCCTCCAGGCTGAGGGGTTGTGAAGACCACTCCAAAGCCACTCTGGCTTTGTTTCAGAAAGGGCAATTTTCAGACCGTAGCTATTAATGGTGATTTCAGGTCTCATTAAGAATAAGTAAGAGAGAAAAACAAATGTTGTTTCCCAAGTTATAAACTTCTGTGATATATCAAAGGGGCCAGCATAGCAAGCCAATTGATCAAGGCTGACTGGATCAATTTCAGGCACGGGGCTATGCTCACACACTGTGAAATCAGCATCTCTTTTGCAGCCAGTAACTGTTTGACTTCAGGCAAGTGAAGAGTTGGCTGTTGAGAAAAACGGCATAGTCTAGAGAGATCATTTAAAAACGCCTGCATATCACCATGGCTACTTTTCCATGGCAACTCAAGGACTCCAGAGGTGGAGCAAGGGCCCGTACCTTGTTTTCCTCCCTGTGGGCTGCTGGGCTCAGAGCTCACTTTCCTCTCTATCTTCTCAGACGTCTGAACCGTGTTAAAGGAACCGTACCGAGCCAGCCTCTGTTTCGCACACACTCGGATCTGGCCATACGTTTCTTTCTTCCATTCCGGTAAGACAGAGGCAGAGACATCTAGTAATTCTTCGTCTAGGGGGAGAAAATCAGAACGGCAGTGCTGTTACACAGCTACCGTCTAGGATAATTTTCACCTTTTTAAGGGATGGTTTTGAGTGGCGGGAGAGATGGCTGCCCTTCAGGAGAACTCAGGTTCGATTCCCAGCACCCACAGGGCAGCTCACAACTGTCTAGAAGTCCAGTTCCAGAGGATTGGACACCCCACACAAGACATACATGCAGGCAAAACTCCAAAGCACATGAAATAAAAATAAAAAATAAAGAGATTGCTTTAAACTTACAATTGAAATGGAGTTATCCTATAAACAACAACAACAAAAAAAAAACAAAAACAAAACTAAGACCATCAGAGGAATTTTATGAGCTATCTCAAACCCCAATTTCTTTCCATATACTGGAAAAGAAAAAATGGCTAACTATAACGTGAGAACGAGCCCATATGCATCCTAAAATTATCCCAACTGCAACCGAACTGGAGCAAGATGTTCTGCAACTTGAATTAGAACAGGCCCAGCATTTTCATGCTCGGTTAGGGTCCGACAGCAAAGGAAACCCGGCCACGTTCAGCTCCACATGCGTGGTTTGAGATCCACTTTCAGGATGAATCGAGATCAGCTTCTCACTGCAAAGCTTCAGGGCAATGCAGAGGAGAGCCCCACTTTTCTACTTTGCTTTATTACTTTTTTTCTTGCACAAGTAGAGGCTTGGTTACCAAGTGACCACAGGAATAAGGTCAGCAGACATCAGGGCTGACGTGCTGATGAACAGAATAGGGATGGAAGGTTGGGCCCTGAAGACCATTTTATGCTTCAAGATAAAAAGATGGACATTTCTGTAGCTCAGGCAGCCATCCCCACGGTCTGGCCGGTCATTGCTGCCTTGTTTATTTGTGCTCATTTCTTATACGCTCAGAGTGTACAGATTTTAATTATAAATCTGATTTGACACGCTGAAAAAGTCCAGCTAGACTTTTAAAAAATGCGCTTTGACCTAATGCGACTTTGAAACTGAACCAAAAATAAATCTTGATGGCTTTCACTGTCACGTAACAAAAGCCCAATATATGTCACCTTTATAAAATCACAAGTACAAGACAAAAAGAAGAAATAGGTCGAGTCAGTCCCAGGGGGCATAGCTACCCGCTCTCCTGAATCAAATAAAACACTGAACAGGAATGTATATACCCGTGGCTCTTACGACACTAGGCAAGGGATGCGGGAAGACGGCGACCCCTTAGAGCAGACGTGAAATTAAGCAAGCTTAGACTGTCCGAAATTACTGCCAGAAGGATGTTTCTAGGTTGGGGTGCAGGAACCCGAGAGTCTCCCCAAGCTGAGGTGCAGCTGGAGGACCAAGGCACGGTGGCAGGCAGCTAGAGTTCGCAGGGCAGGAGAGTGGCAGGGACATCAGTATGCATCTAACATTTACTCTAATGGTACACTTTCACAAGGATGTTCCCTCATTGATAATTAAAATCTGGATGACACACCCAATGCTAAGAGCAGCGAAGCCTCCACCATTCATTCATTCACATTCATTCATTCATTCACATTCATTCATTCATTCAGAGACAGTCTCTCAATGTAGCACTGGCTGGCCTGAAACCCACCTTGTAGACCAGGGTAGCTTCGAACTATAGAGATCACCTGCCTCTACCTCTCAAGTGCTGAATGGAAAGCTAACCACCACTGTGACATTACAGCCCATCTCTCCTTTGACACCTAGGAGCGATGGCTTTATATACTCGCTGAATGGATCCTTTTATGACTAAATGCCCATTGTTTCTTTTTACCATTTACGATGTTAACCCTATTTTATCTAATGTAAATATAGCTACTCCTTATTTCTAACTGCAGGGTATATTTTTTTGCTACTCCTTTACTTTCTGTTGTCAGGTCTCTTAGATTGTGTGTGTGTGTGTCTGAGTGCTTCTTGAGATTGGATTTCTGTATCTTTCACAAGACCTGAGGACTCTATGGCAGTTTCTACATCAGTGTTGATTTCTCAGGCTCTTTCCTGTCCCTCCTCTTCTGGAATACAGTCATATGAATGCCTGCTTACTTATGGAGGAGGAAATCTGATCATTGGGTCAGTGTGGCCACTGCGCAGGCTTTACCTTTTAACGGTGGGGAGGGTAATCTGTGCACATTCTCTGCCATCACAAATAGTTCATACTGATCATTTTGTTCATTCTTTTCCGTCCATCTTCCCTTATGTCTTTGAGGTTTGGTTTGCTACATCAATTAAGTTTGATTCCTTTTCTTCTTTGTAAAACTGCTCTGCTAGTGTGTTTTATATCCGCAAGATATACTTATCCTTTGCTTATAATGTTAAGACTACTTTAGGCATTTAAATGTTATTGCATTTATTTTAGAGTTTTGTGTGCATGCGTGCGTGTGTGTGTGTGTGTGTGCGTGTGTGTGTGTGTGTGTGTGTGTGTGTGTATGTGCGCGCGCGCATTGGAGATCAGAGAGCAGCTTGGGGGAGGTGGTTATTCTTTCTGTTTTGGGTTCTCTGCATTCTCGGACAAAATTACCAGGCTTGGCAGCAAGGGCCTTTCTTTACGTGCTCAGGCATCTCACTGGTCTGTGGAATTTCTGACAAGTCTATAAAGCTGGTCCAGTGGGGACAAATTTAATCAGGTTTTGCTTGTTTTATATATATAAAAAATCTGCCTCATTTTTCAAGGACTACTTTCCTGGAAATAACCTTCTCATTATTATTATTATTATTATTACTATTATTATTATTATTATTTTGAGACATTATTTCTCTGTGTAGCCCTGGCTGGCCTCGAACTCACAGAGATCCACCTGCTTATGCCCCCCCCCCTGCTGGGATTAAAGGCGTGCGCCAACACCCAGCTCCAAGGATTCTGCTGTTTCTGGCATCCGTGCTCATGGGTGCACTCATCTGCACAGGTATGGGTGACTAATCATGTACACGATGTTTTAATCCTAAAAGGAAAAGAAATGTTAATTCTACATTTGAAAAAAAATAATGTGAAGGGGTGCTGGGTGGTGGCGGCGTGTATCTCAGAATGCAAGCCTATCACTAAGCAAGGCACGACTATTTTGAATGCTGATAAGGAGAGGGTATCACAGGTGAAGAGAAGCCAAAGGCACAGAAACAACAAAAACTATGAAGTCTTTTCTTTCACGTAGGCAGGGACCACTCCACACAAAAGTTAAATCTCTCGTGGCATTAAGTATAGTAAACGGCCTGCAGTCTACACAGTAAATTCTTGCTGGCTTGAAGTAGTTAGTCTTGATTTTAAGGGGATTTTTATCTAGATCCTAATATGATGTGTGATTTCCCTCCTCTGTATGCTGTGATTACCATTAATGAATAAAGAACTGCTTTGAGCTACAGCAGGGCAGGGTGGGGAGGAGCAAAGCTAGGCAGGGAGGACTGGACTGAAGGCTGGGAGAAAGAAGGGCGGAGTCAGAGAGAAGCCACGTACTCCCCGCAGAAGACAGACGCTGGAAACTTTAGCCCGTAAGCCAGGCATGTGGTGATACACAGATTAACGAAGATGGGTTAAATGAAGGTGTAAGAGTTAGCCAATAAGAAGCTAGAGCTAATGGGCCAAGCAGTGTTTTAAATAACACAGTTTCTGTGTGATTATTTCAGTTCTGGATGGCCGGGACGAACAAGCAGCCTTCCTCCAGCATTAATATGTTACCAAGGAGGCAGAGAGCTGTATCTTTTATAAGCCCTAGTTATGTGACACAAATTTGTATCACCATACCAACACGGAAAGGGCAATTCAAACATTATCTGAACAGCTGGTGCTCAGGCAGCATGGCTGCATGTAAGGTCCCTTGCACAGAAGATCCAGTCCCTGGCCACACATATATTAACTGTTCCTTTGATGTGGTTTAGCAAAATCATGGTATGTTTAACCTTTTAACTAAATGACATAAAAGGCATCCAATATGTCCCTACCAGATTTAGAAGGTACCTTATCTTGTGCCAGCTTTGTGAGTAACTGATCGTAGTTTTTAAATGCTATGGGGGAGCTCCCTGAAAAACAGTGGCTTATTTTGCGGATGTAGAAATCACCCAAGTTCAGAAGTGTCTCTTTAAATTTGAAGTCCCAAATTTTTCAGGGAAAAGTTCACAAATGAGTATACTTTAGCAGTTACGTAAACCCGTGGTCTTCTAGTATTTTCCTTCCTGATGTGAATGAGGCAACAGCACCTAAGTTTGCGGGACAGTAATTATGAGTCCAAGAGCGACGTCACTAGTGTAACATTCAATGTGACATAGAGATCGGGGAGAGGTCGATTTTGCTGGAACTCCACAGCAGGTCCTCAGCAGAACCCATCTCCTTACCAATGGAGCTGAAGTCCACGGGCCCGATCCACTTGAAGGCTGGTTTACGGCCTCGCTCTTCTGTGACGTGCACTTTCTTTATCAGTGCCAAGCTGGTTAGGACATTGGCTATGTCATAGAGGCGCCGTACCTTTGCTTGAAGATAGAAAACACAGCTAAGGTCAAGCCATGTGCAATGCCACTGTATTTTAGTTTACATAACAGGGAACATTCCTTGGCTACCACGTGAACCTCCAGACGACAGGTGACATGAGATTGACGGCTGTCATGGTATCAGTGGAGAGCTATGCACATGAAGCACATGCAGACACACAGTATCAGGGGAGGACAATGTGCCCTTTCCTTCCCACAACGACACATCTTGTGTAAGAGCCCTTTGCGGACAGGCAGGGAGCTTCGTGATAGCAAAAATACCGGGGGGAGACAGGCTGGGATGAAAGGCTTAGTGAATATCACTCTGGTATGTGGCCACCAAAAGCTTGTCTCGCCTGTCCCCCAGCAAGAGGTGGTGCCGCCCGCCTCACAGGTGCTGACCTGTGACAATGACAGGGATTCCCCAGAGTCTCTGTGAACCCACACTCCTGGTACACAGGACGTGGAAGATTCAAGGTCATGGGGTACAGTTTTGAAAGAGAGCAGGTGCTCACCTGAAACCCCGGCCAAGCTGGAGAGGCCTGATGAGTGAGATCTGCATCGAAAGCACACTGGAGAATCTTTGGAAAATGCATGTATGAAGTGTGTGTGTGTGTGGGGGGGGAGGATGACACACGACTCAGATGGTGTGTTAAAAAACAGGACAAGATGGCCTGTCTGCTTTTCTAGTCAAGAGTTGAAGGGAGGGTTACATGTCTACTTGATGTCAGTCAGGGTTACTGCCAGGGTCTGGCTTTATCTTAACCATTTCACCCGCAGGATGGCTATTATTCCAGCCAAAACCAAAACACTACTGGAGAATGATAAGCCCCTGGCTCTTTACCAGGGCACGGACCCTGCAGCTAAGCTCAAAGGGAAAGGGAGGTTCAAGCGTGCGTGCAACACCCAGAGGCTCTCTCCTCTGGAGCAGCCCTGTCCCCGCCCCCCCCCCCAGCCCTGGCCATTCCTGGGGTGCTTACCTGTAGAAAACTTTCACCTCCAGCCTTCAGAGAAGTAGGCGGGGGATGGGGAGAGAAGGGGAAAGAAAACTCAGGCATTCTGTCCCAGATGTAGCATCACCAAAGAGAAATGCTAATCGATCACACCCTCCCGGGCTCTCGGGGGAGCGTTCTGATTCGCCCTGTCCACTATAACCGTGGAGGGAAAGAAAGGAGCTTGACGTGGATCTGGTGGGGGTTCTCTTAGCTGATTGACTGTTTACTGCACGCAGGGCTTTTATGAGCACAAGGGCTACATTTCTCCAAAACCACCACCGTCAATAAAAACCCTCTCTGGATATATTTATTTCAGAGGCAGGAAGCAGTGTCAGCAATCCGGCCCTTTTGTGCTGATACATGGATTAGGTGAAAGCTCTTACTTTTGAATTTACTGTGGTCTGGGGTGTCTTGGCTTTCTTCTATGAGGATTTTGGCAGCCACATCCAGGGTAACAATCTTGGTTTTGGAGACAAGGAACAGCATGACAAACTTCTGGCTCATAATTCTGAGAGATTTATCTTTCCGACTGTTTGCAGATGCTAAAATGGGAAAGAGAATAGAAATCATCAAAACGCGGCTTTGCCACAAGAAAGACTTTGCGACCAGTTCCCCAGCTCCGCCACTCCTCACTCCGCCAGCATTGGCGGGATCATCGGGTAACAGGCAGAAGCCACTGGAAGCACATCACAAAAATAAGCCCGTAAAGAAATCGGAAGGATCTCCCCACATCTTATAACAGGGCGGTGATTTTCCACTGTTCTTAATAGTTCATGCTCACATCACGTAACAGAAGCCACATGGCAGGTTTCCTTAAGCAGCTCTGAAGAGATGAATGCAGACAGATAAAAGGATGGGGGTAGGGACCAGGAGCTGCTTTTAGAACATCGACTCTCCTCTCAAAAGCGAGAACTCCATTTATGTGTTGTGTGTGTACGTGTTCGTGTGGATGGGCGTACATGCTCACGTGGAGCGGGTTTTTGCGCATCCGTGCGGAGCCCAACGGTCGACAACTCCTTTGCGATTTTATTTGTTGAGACAGGGTCTCCCACAGAACATGGAGCTCACTGACTATTTAGGGAGCCCCTTGGATCCTACTTCCTCTGCCTCCCTAGTGTTAGGGTCATAGACACACACCACCGAGGTACCTGACTTTACTTGGTACTGGGGATCTGAATTCAGGTCCTTAGCTATCTTCCCAACCCAAGAACCCCATTTTTCTGTCATCACCATGTCTAGAAGGCACCCTAACAGTAGGGCCTGCCTTTACACAAACAGGACACCGATTATCTGTGTGCTTCTGTGGATGGCAGAACCCCCATAAGATGACTGTCTCCTCTGGCTATAGGGTAAGTACTTCCTTATGGTGGGAGCTAAATAAAACCATTCTACCCTTCGTCAGCGTCCAATAGTGCAAGGTAGCGTGTCAGTGATGCCTTTATGTGCCATTCTCAAAACAGGGGGATGTGGGACTGATGGGTATCAATGCTTCAGAGAGAAGAGACAGAGAAGTTGGGGTAAAGGAAGAACAGTGAAGACATAACAGACTCAACTATGGGGGTTGTTCTTCTTAGCAATCTACTCAAACAAGATAATTGAATAAAATGCTCTGAGAAGAAAAATGCGTTCAGTGTGAAGTCTCAAGGCAAACAGTATGTGGTTATCGGTCTCTGTGGCTCCTACATTCTGACCAGGAGAACTGTCACAAGTGAGGTGGAGTGGGCAGCTCGGCTGGCGGCCAGGGCAAGAGCGCACCCCACCCCGCTGTCAAAAGACTCTGTTCCCAGTTTCCAGAGACCATCACTCCCTTTGCTTTTTCATGAACTCATAGTGGACTCACAAGGGTAGTCGGACTCAGAAAAATCAAGTAGGTGTTGATCTTGGGGATCCGGGGAGCCATCTTTCCTGCGCTCCCCGAGCCTATAATCCACCAAGTCCAGCTCCTTCTGCTGGAGGCAGGCCATCTGCTCTTCGTACTTCTGCTCCTCTCCCAGTCTTTGCAGGGTCCTCAGGGTTCTGGGCAGGCTGTGTCGACCGTGCCAACCATACTGATTCTTCGCCACCCGGCTGACCAGGTGCAGGGACTCCAGCACATTGACGATGTCATAGATGCGTCTTCTCTCCACACCTGTTGGCAAAAGGAGAAGGCAGATGACATCACACAAGTAGACATTTCTGCGTATCCACGCCCGAAGGGTCTGGAAAGGTTCCGTGAACTATTTGACTGATGTTACTGTCTAGCAACCATGCCTACGGGACACTAGCTGGCTGCGAGTCGCCTGCACTCCTAACGGGTTGGGGGACTTGCCTAAATTCCTTGTCTCACTGACTGACAGAATATTTGACTAAGGCAATGGAAGGTTTATACTGACTCATTGTTCAGGGAGGCAGCCCAGCATGGTGAAGAGGTCACAGTGCCAGGATGGGAGGCGGCGGCTGCACCTATAGTCAGGAAACGGAAAGGGACGAAGCTGGCCTGCCTTCTCATTTCAGTCTGTTAGGGACCCTACCCCACGGGACTGTGCTGCCACATTCTGGGTGGGCCTTGCCTGTGCAGATCTTTCTGGAGATACCCTGGTAGGCTCACCTAGAGGATGTGTCCCTGTGATGAGCCTAAATCCTGTCAGCACACTGACAGCAAAGATTAACAATCATAGAGCTATAAAAAAAAGACTCTGACCTCATCACCAGAGAGTACTGTTTTGTCTTGGGGGTTTGAACGGTATAACACAATATACTCCCTCTCTGCACAGTCTGGTAAGGAAAGTGGACGGTAAATATTGCCTCCGGTTTTGAACCGGCTACTCCAGATTCAAGGGCTTGGTCCCCTTCTCATGTTGCCGGTAGAACACAAGTCCTTTATTTGCCACGGCTTGTAGTAACCCTCCTTGCGTTCTCGTTCACCATTGGCTAACAAGCTGGCCAGCAGGGAAGCACAAAGCACAGTACAGGCCAACCACGAAAATGAATTCACCGCTCCCAAGCTGGACTTCTCTTCTAATGTCTGAAAATACGTATGCTGGTTAAGCGTGGAAGGTTCTAGAATCAGACTGCCTCAATCTATCCCTTATAAGTCAAGTAGCTACCTAACCTCTTCACAGTATAGTACTTCCCTTACAAAGTAATTAAGTTTGAACACAGACATAAAGGGTCCTCAACAGTTGTTAATTTTATCTAAATACGTGCAGGATTTGGAGCCACCTAAACCCCCGCCAACACAGAGTCACAGTGGAGGCAGATTTTAAACATCTCTGGTCCATGACTCACTCTCCTGAGTGACAGGCCCCGGGACTGCTGTTCCCTTTGCTCTCGTCTAAGGATCCACACTAAAACCTTCAGGCCTTTGAAGAAAACCCAGACTGGCTAAAAAGAGGCTCCATTTGTTGCATCTGCCAGAAACAGACTCAGTGAGGGCAGTTTCGGGTTCTTGAGAGAGAGAACAAAGACACCAAATAACAAAGACAACACCGGACTGAGGAAGAGTCTGGAGTTCTCTTCACCACACACATGAAGAGGCATTTCACGGTCAATCAGAATGATTCCACTCATGACCCCGACTGGCCTGTCCTCCACCCCAGGCTTGGCGTCAGCTGCCTGCTGGAAGGTCCTGGCAGGAGTCTCTTGTCTAGAGTGGTCTGGTTCTTCAGTCTGTTTCCACACAGTAACACACCCTGTGTAGCCTGTACCATCCCATAAACCTTCCCATTAGAAATGTCATGTGAATGCAACCGAGACACCCCGGAGCTGGCCATATGCCTGCCTGCTGTGTTATTCTGTGCTTGATCGTGAGCTGTTTAGTCTCCACCTAGTGGCCAGGCAGCACAAGACGGGGGGGGGGGGGGGGGGGGGGGAAGGACCATTGGGACTGCTTCGAGAGAAAGTTAGAACGTGCAGCTGGGCACTTGGTAGGCTGTTTCGGCAAACGCCAAATGCGGCAGCCCCTTGCCAGCTTAATCACTCGTCATTTCAAACATGCCCAAGTTTCGCTCTTTAGGGGGCTGGGCTGAATTTCCACTCACAGGTCTCAAGCCTGTGGGCTCCTCGGCGGCTTACTGGGAGGACAGTTTTCCCTGGAATTCTGCCTTCTTTTGTACTAAGGTGGTCTTATTAAATCTACTCATGGCCCTAACTGTACATACATGGACTTAAAGACGACTACTGTTTTTTTATAAGTCTACTTTCCTAGGAACTGAGTGAGAACATTACTGGACTCAAATGTTGTCCTGTTTTCTATTTACTCAAGTCATTACAAGGTCTTTAGACGCTTCCTCGTTAATTCCAGAGTCAAATCTACATTGCACGACTCTGGGAACAACAGTGTGAAACTCTGCACATCTTTGGGGAAATGGCGGCCTTTTAAATTAGGGAGCAGGGGATTCGGACTCAAGGCCAGGAGATGATCACTGAGGAAAAGAGCTTCTAGGGAGAGACGCTAGCTTTCAACCCTGCATGAGAAGAGACGGCAACACATTTTACTTTAGTGGGTCTGTGTCGTCATGGGGCATTGGGAGGCTGTTGTGAAAATCTCTGGCTGAACTCATGGCAAAGGGGTGGGGTCAGGGGAAGACGTCCTGAGGCCTAATGAGGACACAGGATGATCTATTTGGTAGTTAACCCTCATTTTCTGCAAGACCGTTTTCCAGGACCCCCGCCAGGACCGAGTTAAGCACGTTACTCGCATTGGCTCAACTCTGTGACATCTTGGCAGTTTATGTTACAAACAAGAAAGAGTTAATAACTTCTCAAAGCTCTTACAAGGTGGGTAAGTTCAGAGCTGGGCCCTGCTGACCCCGGATCCTAGCCCGTGCCTATCCATCACCTCAGTTTCCAACAGTCCGAAGGGCTGTCAGCTCGGGTAACTCAGACTGACAGCCCACTACTCCGGCATGTTTCTCTGGGTTATGGAAGACAGACAGCTATGAACATGACTATTAACCGTTCATTTAGCTTATCCCCCACATGGAAAGCTCCCTGGTTTATTAAGTGGATACCCCAGCATACCTCCAGACTAGCGTGATTTCTATTTAATCACAGTCAGCAATCCAATCATCCTGAAACAGAGCCTCTGTCCACTAGGGGCCTCTCATCCAAAGTGACGGTATATGTATTTGCAGCTGTGCAGGCGGGCGTCCCACAGTACACATGCTCCTACCACGTGAACACAGGCGTTCTTCTTTGTTAGGAAGCCTAGCTGTTTGAGTTATGTCCAGCTGTGCACTTCCCGTTCTGACAGGCTGGCCGTGAAGACCACAGCACAGGGTTTCAAGCAGCATGGTCTTGCTCTTGATTTTTTGCTTTATATAGGCAATGACACTAGTTCTAAACTCTTTGAAGCATTACTAAAAATAAAATCTGTAATTTTCTCTAGAGACAGGGTCTCACTGGCCCCAAGTGTACAGTCCTCTTGCTTACTGGGATTATAGGTATGTGCCATCAGACCCAGCTTATATTGTTAGATTCCAAATACAAATATAAAATATAAAAACAGTTAAACAGTTTTTTTTTTCTGTATGGTGTTATGTATTGTATTTGTGGGTAAGCCTATTTTGTACATGATCAGCGAATTCTTTACCAATCAGCTATAGCCCTACCCCCGACATTTTTAAGATTGAAAGCCCTAAAGTTTCCGTTTGGCCCTGTGGGTTCCTTGAACTCTGTGCACACTGAAGGGAGATCTGGTGGCAATGGAAGCAGCTCCGTCCACTCCCTACCTGAAGCCTCTGGCCCACCCCAGGTAACCTGCTTCCCACTGTCACAGACGAGAGGTTTCCAGTTAATCGGGCGATACACACCAAGACTGACGGCGACTTCGTCTAGGGAGATAGTGGTTTTCTCAGTGGACAAGGGGTAACTTGGATAGCGAGCGAGAAACTTCTGGCACAGTAGTCCCAAGCTTTTCTGCTTTCTGCTCGGCCTTTGCTTATCATAGTCATCCACGACACCGTCGCCAACGACGTCGAGCTACGGAGAGTGGACAGGAAGGGTGGGGAGAGATGCCAGGTTACCACCTTAACTGCTGATGTTTGAAAGCCCATTGGCAACATGGTCCCATATACACCATTCAAGATTCCGGCGAAAACAATAAAAATTAGAATGAAAAAACTTTTAAAAAAGAAGGGATTTATACAGAGTCATCTTAAATATAAGTTCTGTGAGCTGAGAACCATCAGAAAGGGGAAAAACAAATACCAACTGAACCAGGATATATGGGATATATGAAACACAGTGATTGATGAGTTTAGTGTGCAGAATACACAACCATCTCCTAGAAATCACTATGAGAGAGAAAAACAACCCAGTACAAACCAACACACACAAACGGCCATCACAGAGAAGAGGAACGACCATGGCGGCCAGTGGTCACATAGAAAGAAGTTTAATCTTATGAGCCACACAAAGACACAGACCACCCGGTAACTTGACAGAGTGATAAGTGACAGTTTCAGCGACATGGATCAGTCAATGTCTCACATTACCTCGTGGAGACGGGCAGGCGCTTGGGAATCCATGGGTTACCCACCACCCTGTGAATGTGTGCGTGGCCAATGACGGTACTTCCACTAATGGTGAATACAACCATTCTTTGCAGGATCAATATATGTTCCTGAAAGATTCTCTGCATAACCCTGGCTTTCCTGGAACTCGCTCTGTAGACCAGGCTGGCCTTGAACTCACAGAGATTGATCTGCCTCTACTTCCCAAGTGCTGGGATTAAGGACAGTGGCCGGTGTGAGTGTTATCCCAGGAAAACTGGAGCAGGGAGCACCACAGACCTCACCTTCTGGACACGGAAGCTGATGCACTCAGCCACAGCCACTCGTGACCCCCTGAAGCTGGGATTCTTGTGGTTTTCAAAGCAAATACAACACAGAAAGGAGGCCAGGGAAAAGAGCAGACATACAAGAGAAACGATGAACAGTTTCTGGCTCTGAGCACAAAGGAGTTGCTCTCCAAACGGCATGATCTGCATGCAGCCACCCAGAGGAACCTCTGCCACGGCGGTGGCCTGTGTGTGAGATGAAACGCCCTTTGCTCTATTAGCTTCAAGCTCTAAGTTGAGACATCTCCTTTTCTTTCCCAATTTCTGTATTTTGGCAAATTTTACAACGTTAAAAAAAATAATACACCAAAGAAGGAGAAAAATAGCTGAAATAGCTGAGAAGACTCTAATCTGGAAGTCATGTTTCTTGGGAGAAAAAACGTGGGCGGGAGGGGAAATTACTGACTGTTAGGTCTTTTAAAAACAGTCTGGGGGCTGGAGAGATGGCTCAGAGATTAAGAGCATTGCCTGCTCTTCCAAAGGTCCTGAGTTCAATTCCCAGCAACCACATGGTGGCTCACAACCATCTGTAATGGGATCGGGTGCCCTCTTCTGGCCTGCAGGCATACACACAGACAGAATATTGTATACATAATAAATATAGTATTTAAAAAAAAAAAAACCAGTATGAAGACGCTATTCACCGAGCAGATCTACATCTTTGTGTGGTATGTAATTTAAAGATGGCCTAAGACCCTTCTGAGTTAAGAGTTGGGCATGTGGCTTCGTGGCAGAGGGTTTGCCCACTATGTATAAAGCCTTGGGCTGAATCACTAGCAGCTGTGGTGGTTTGAGTTACGAACGGCCCCCAGATCCTCATATATGTGAAGGCTTAGTCATCAGGGAGGGGCACTATTTGAAAAGGATTAGGAGGTGTGGCCTTGTTGGAGGAAGTGTGTCTCTGGGGGTGGGCTCTGAGGGTTCAAATCCACATTAGGTCCAGTGTCTTCCTCTTGGCCAGCGGATAGGCAGGCCAACAGCTGTCAGTTACTTCTTCAGAGCCATATACGCTGCCACGTTCCCCACCCTGATCATAACGGACTAAACCTCTGAAACTGTAAGCCAGCCCCAACTAAATGCTTTCTGTTATAAGAGTTGTCTCGGTCAAGGGGTCTCTTCACAGCAACACAACAGTGTCTAAAACAGCAGAAACACCCCCCAACTCACACCCAACCAATCAGTCAACAACAAAATAAAAGAACTCTCCCAACCAAAAACCTAAGCAAATAAAATTAAAGAAGTACATTAAACTAGTTTAACTTGAATAAAGTCCCCAACTAGCAAATAGAATAATAGAACTTTCCTAGTCAAAATTATTAAAATGAAAAATTCTCAACAGTGCTTAAAAAAAAAAACAAAAAAACCAGAACCCAAGTTTCTTTATTGAATCAAATTACTAATATGTTATTTTTAAAATGCGGTTTGAAAAGGAAGAAAGAAATTAATTATGAAAAATAAGAATCTAAGAAAAAATTCAGCTGTTAACCAAACGACTCCATGTTTAACACTGTATGTGACTGGACAGGCATCCTTTTTCTTTTTAATAATCTCGTAAATCTTTGAAGTCTCACAAGGCCTCCGAGCATAGCTAGTTAGTTACCTGCAGCGAGTTCACAAACGCATCCTCTTTATTCTCAATGGGTCTGAACAGCCCCTTTTTCTTCTCCCGGTCTCTTATGTCGGGGCTGGCAGCGCTGATAAGCATCTTGAGGTTGGCTGTGGGCGTCCATGGCTCCACCTGCTGCTGCCTGTCGACCAGCTTTACCGGCGTGATGGGATTTCTTTCTGGAGTAAAGATTCTCTGCTTTGACAGATCAATTGGCTCATTTTTCATCGGAGTCTTTGGGGTCATCCTTGATCGATCAACAAATATATTTTCCTATTTAGAGAAAAGAGAACTTTCAGTGTGGTTAAGGAGGGGCAGGAGTTGGCTAAGAGTGCGGAGTTTGTTCCACTTCGACTTGGAAATCCAAACACATGATCAGGGAAAGAATCGGGACTGAGCTCCATGGGCACCGACGGGTGGCTCCAAGGAGACACCCATTATAGCTGCTACTCCCTTTACACATATTTCCCATGAAGTGTCAGTAAGAGAAATCACAAACGTATCTAACACCAACAGATGCTCATATAGCTGTAAATGAAGAAGACCAGTTGACTTTTTTTTTTTTGTTCCTCAGGGCCATATTTTTTTATATTTTCAGACCCTACTTACAAGTTTGAATTTACCAGGAAAGAACAGCTATGTCTTTGGAGTTAGGTGTTCAAAAGCCACCAGTAACGGGACAAGTCAAAGGGACAGAAGCCAACAGGATACCAGCGTATGCTAACCTGAGAGCGGACTGCTGTTTTCTGAGCAGTGTTTCTCCAACCGTTCAGTGAACGACCAGTTTTTCGCTTGTTTGTTTTGTTTTCTATTTCTTGAGTCCTACATACTGCTAAGCCACCTTTCCCTCATAGGACTAGCGTGGAATTCCCACAACATATGATTGACCATTTGAGTTGCTCACTTAAATCAACCTCCAGCCTCTGCAACAAGTGAGACCCTCAGCAAGTCATAAGCTGAGATGCCCCAAAGGCAGCATCAAATCGCTAGCACGGGTGCTCAGGGCCAAGCTTTTGCTCTTTAACTTTTGCAATCTTGGAACAGATGGTAAAGCAGCACCTGCTCCCACACCATACTGCATGTATGCTGCCTTAGACAATGATAAGAAAGGGTTCAATGCACTGGCACAGGTGACCACTTCCTAAATATAACCCCAGCAGCACAGACACTGAGAAAAACAATGAATTAATGGGACCTCCTGATACTAAAAATCTTCTTTAAAGCAAAGAACACGGTCAACAAGACAAAACGACAGCCTACAGAATGGGAAAAGATCTTCACCAACCCCACATCAGATAGAGGCCTGATCTCCAAAATATACAAAGAATTCAAGAAATTGGTCATCAAAAGATCACATAATCCTATAAAATAATGCAGTATAGCCCTAAACAGAGAACTCTCAACAGAAAAACCTAAAATGGCTGAAAGATACTTAAGGAAATGCTCAACATCCTTAGTCATCAGAGAAATGAAATTCAAAACAACTCTGAGATTCATCTTACACCTGTAAGAATGACCAAGACAGAAACACTGATGACAACTTATGCTGGAGAGGCTGTGGGGTAAAGGGAACACTTCTGCACTGCTGGTGGGAATGCAAGCTGGTATAGCCCCTTTGGATGTCAGTGTGGTGATTTCTCAGAAAATTAGGAAACAGCCTTTCTCAAGACCCAGCAATACCACTTTTGGGTATATATTTAAAGGATGCTCAATTGTACCACAAGGACATGTGCTCAACTATGTTCATAGCAGCATTGTTTGTCATAGCCAGAACCTGGAAACAACCTAGATGCCCCTCAACTGAAGAATGGATAAAGAAAATGTGATACCTTTACACAATGGAGTACTATACAGCAGAAAAAAGTAACAACCTGGAGAGGCAGCACAAGGGAGTGGTTATATATGCAGGGTCTCAGGCTACTGGGCCAGGTCCTCCTCCATGCCTCACTCATTCCCATTTATCCAACCTAAAGACGAAGCTCATAAAAATACAGCTTCAAGGGTTCAGACTTGTTCACGAGTGCGTATTGGACACACAACATAACTCTGCTATTATCTTTCTCCTTTTTTCCCATTCTCTCCCACTGGCCCTGGCACTTAGCTCTAATAAAACATAACACACTGCATTGTTCTTTAGCTTCCTAGATGGCTGGGGGACAATGGTCTTGTACCCTGTAAAGATTTGTCACTTATAGTGTTTTGATAAAACGCTGATTGGCCAGTAGCCAGGCAGGAAGGATAGGTGGGGTAACCAGAACAGGAGAATTCTGGGAAGAGGAAAGGCTCAGTCTGCAGTCGTCACCCAGACACAGAGGAAGCAAGATGAGAATGCCTCACTGATAAAAGATACCAAACCACGTGGCTAACACAGACAAGAATTATGGGTTAACGTAAGATATAACAGTTAATAAGAAGCCTGAGCTAATAGGCCAACCAGTTTATACTTAATGTAGGCCTCTGTGTATTTCTTTGGAACTGAATGACTGCAGGATCAGGCAGAAAAGAAACCTTGGTCAACATTGGATGTTTGTCTTTGTCTCAATAATGAGTCTGCACTTGTGGAGGCCGGTCCCCCACATCATATTCGCTAGATGCCTTGCCCATTGCAGGCGCTGAATGAACACTAAGTCTTGCCAAAAGGTACCTTCAAGACACAAGGTGTGTCCTAGGCTTATGAGTAGACAGATTTACTCTCTTTCCCTTCCACTTCCAGGGTACGTGTCCATACAGGAATGAGTTCTTCAGTTTCTCCGTAGCGAGGGAGCAACTCAGGATGAGTAATCTCTTCATACACGGGCGCATTTTTTAAAATGCAGCTTATGTGAGAGAGTCATAGTGAAGTTAGGTAATGTGGTTGAGTTAGGGCTATAATCCACCTGTGCTGGCTAGTCTCACGTCAACTTGACACACACACACACACACACACACACACACACACACACACACACACACACACACACCATCTGAAAGGAGGGAACCTCAACT
>NC_022024.1:15375685-15376954 GCF_000317375.1 Microtus ochrogaster
GGGTGGCGCCATCCCTGGGGTTCTATAAGAAAGCAGACTGAGCAAGCCATGGGGAACAAGCCAGTAAGCAGCCCCTCCATGGCCTCTGCATCAGCTCCTGCCTCCAGGTTCCTGCCCTGCTCGATTTCCAGTCCTGACCTCTTTCAACGATGAACAGCAATGTGGAACTGTGAGCCAATTAACCCTTCCTTCCCCAGCTTGCTTTTTGGTCATGATTCTGTCACAGCAATAGAAGCCCCAACTAAGACAACACCTCTATGCAAAAATTTAAAAATGGTACACTAATTATGAAGTCCCAGATAGGCAAGAAATAGGTCAGGTATGATCTTTTTACACGGGTGCCACCTGTCTGTACTGCCTTCTGGACAGTGTGTAGGCAGAACAAGGGATTAGAATAGTTCCAGATCTGGGTGTTCTTTCTTCTTGATTCCATGTTTCCATATATACACAAAACACGGGGTTCAGACTAACTGTCAAGACTTTCTAGTAATGTGCCTAGCTGTATGGTCGACACTAGATGTACCCAGCTCTCTTCAGGAATGAATGAATCATCTCCCAGCTGCTGGAAGCCATGCCAACAGTACACACCCTTGCCTGGATCGCTTTGGCTAAGGAGAGCCCATGAACCCGGGAACACACCCATGGCTGGGAGGCCACCAGTGAACTCGGTGACTGGTAAAACTCCTACCAGTATGCAAAGATCTGGTCTTTTTGCCAGCTCAGGACTACTAGAAGGGGTTTGCCTTGAATTCCACGTAGTGTTATATCAGAATTCTATTGCGACTCAACTGCAGCTCAGTCTCTTGCCCTGTCCAATTTTGCTCCTTTCTGCCCTCTTCCTTCCTTTGCTACAATCCTGGGTACCTACAGTTTTCTGTATATCACACTCATGTGAGAGCTGCTCACTAGGAAATGTTGGACATCACTTAGGTCAGAGGATCTAGAGAAATGCAAGCCATGAAAAGGTCTCACAGCCCTCAGGTATAAAAGGAACGAATGAACCTGGGTTTATCTCCTACAACAAGGTAAAACACAGCTACCTGGGAAAGGCTTTGCAAATGTTCACCACTGGTGTGGGAGGTCCTTTTGTCTATGTGTTGCTTTTATTGGTTAATGAATAAAGGAACTGCTTTGGGCCTATAGCAGAGCTACAGGGGAACAGAGCTGGGTGGGGAAAACTAAAAAGAATGCTGGGAGGAAGAAGGCAGAGTCAGAGAGACGCCATGGAGCTGCCAGAGTCAGACATGCCGAAGCTTTTCTGGTAAGCCA
>NC_022024.1:15377054-15378230 GCF_000317375.1 Microtus ochrogaster
AAGAAGCTAGAGCTAATAGGTCAATCAGTGACTTAATTAATACAGTTTCTGTGTGATTATTTTGGGTTGAAGCTAGCCGGGAACCAACAAGCAGCCCTCCATACAACACACCATTATTATTAATAAGTACCGGTACTATGGCTATGGGGAAACATGCTGTATATTGCCACAGAAAAGGCTTGGAAGCTAAAAGACCTGAGTTCTCAACTTGGTTATGTTTCTCTATAGCGTTGATTATGCAATCTCAAGTCACGTATATGACTATCAGCTTTGCAAGACTCTTGATGGTGTCTGATTAACGTCTTCTCCAGTCCCATCTTCATACACAGCTCACACATGGTCCCATTGGCTTTCTTCAAACCTGTCCTCCATCACACTCAAACGCTTCCCTGAACATTGCAGAGCTCTGCCTGTGGAAACCCCGCCTGCTGCTCAGGGCTCACTGCAGAGACTCCATGTCAGGAAGTGTCCCCTGGCTATGGGCCATCAACTCTCCTTCCTGCCAGAGCACACTTTTAGAAAGAGCAGTACACAGTGAGACCTTCTTCCTGTCATCTTCCAAGAGGTTCCCCATCCATTCGTCTGTTCTAATCCATGCTGTTCACTCAGATCACCTCTTGGCTGGCCATCAAACCGGTGAAGCCATCTTGCTTCTCTGCCCCACCGAAGCAGTAAGGGGGACAGTGAGTCTTGGCTCTATAAAATCTAGACTTCAGCTCCTGAGACACTGCGCATGTGGTCTTTGCTCTCCGTATTTCTGACAGCACCTTCTCAATCTCCCTCACTGGGTTTCCTTTTGTACCTTGCAAACTACACAAGTCCACATCCAGACCTCTACCTCTCCTCACTCTCAGGTTCACCCAGCCTCATACTATGTGCTCACAATTCGAAATTTGGTTTCATGACTATAACCTTTCAAGAATTCTAAATCAGCCAATCAGCTGATTCCTGCTATCTGTCTGCCTGTCACACAGGTGCAAGCATATTCTAAGCTGAATCTGCCATCTTCTTTGGCCACTCCCCAAAGTCATTCAAGGCCTTTAAAGAAAACACACGGAAGCTCGTGGTGGTACGAACCTGTTATTCTAGCCTCACCGTTCTCCCGCCTCAGCCTCTAGGGTGCTGGATTAGAGGCATGCACCATTCTCCCGCCTCAGCCTCTAGGGTGCTGGATTA
>NC_022024.1:15378595-15380222 GCF_000317375.1 Microtus ochrogaster
CCATTCTCCCGCCTCAGCCTCTAGGGTGCTGGATTAGAGGCATGCACCGTCAGGTCCAGCTTGCTTCTACTTCTTTACCGGTCGCCCTCTTCTTACATTCCAGGGCCTTAGCATGCATGTCCTCCGAGCCCAATGCATGCATCAGCCATTTCACCAAGTCCTCTTAATAGCTCCATCCTCTCTGCCCCAAACAGTCCATCAGTCAGGACACTGATCAGTCTGTTTATTATGCCATAACCAAAAACAGTAAGGTCGGGCGATCATGCTACAAAAGTTCCTTTTTTCAAAACAAGTTTCTCTGAGAGTGATCAGGAGATGTGCGCATGCAGATCTGGACCAGAGTGTATGTCAAGGAAGAGGTCCTCTAAGGGACAAGTGATCCAGTGATGCCCTCACTGGTAACCCCCGAGGGATCTTCAGAAGGAATAGCTTTACCTCCCTGGCTTCTGGCCACTCTGGATTTCTCAAACCTTTTTCAAAGGCTCAAACAAACCAAACCCAAAAACTCCCCCTGAAGCCTTCCAATGCCCATGCATGTGCTTCTTTGAGTTTAATCTAGTTGGCTACTTTTCCATCTGGGACTCTGAAAGCCTCTCACATAATCAAAGGGCACGTTATGATCAGACTGCTACGATGTGGGATGTCCTTCTGTATGTGAGTTCCTTTTATTGGCTAGTGAATAAACCTGTTTTGGCCAATGTTTTTTTTTTTTTTTTTTTTGGCCAATGGTTTAACAGAGTAAAGCCAGGTGAGAAATCCAAAAAGAGATACAGAGAAAAAGAAGGCAGAGTCAGGTCAGATGCCAGCCAGCTGCTGAAGAAACAAGACATGCAGAAAACAAGGTAATGCCCAGTCTCATGGCAGTACATAGACTAATAGAAATGGGTTAACTTAAGATGAAAGAGCTAGCTAGAAATCCTAGCCAGTGTTGTAATTGATATAGTTTCTGTGTGATTATTCCAGTCGGGACGGCTGGGAGAGGAAACTACAGTTCCTATTTATACTCTCATTTTAATTCAGAACAACATGAAGAATGTATACGCTAGGCACGCTACAAAAACCCAACGAGCGAGGTGATTTTCACTGGCTCCAGTTCATAGAGGTAACCAGCAGACTAAGAAAGGTTAGGTGATATTAACCTTCCCTATCTCTAGCCTTCAGAACACAAATATTTGCTGGAAAACCTTAAGAATATGTTTATTTGGGGTCATGTAGCTAGTTAATGGCAGGGCAGGAAATCAAACTCGGGTCTCTGTGACTATACACCCCATGTTCCTATCATACTTAGGAAACTTCTTTTATGTAGCAATGGGGAGAGGACAAAGGGTCCCCCAATGTCCCCACAAAACCACTCTGTTCTCATCTCTTGCCTCCTCTCTGAGCTGAACTCCTGCTTATTCATTCCAGTTCAAATATCGTAACCGCTTTCCCAATCTGTTGAGTCATTTAGGTTTCTGTGCACCCCATGAGGGTTCAACAGTACTGGCTGAGACAAACTGAGCGGGGAGCAAGCAGCCCTTGGGGAAGGTATCGGGCAAGTCATTGACCAGAAAGAGAATGGAGTACTGACTGGGCAGATTTTATATATTATTACACACACACACACCACACACACACACATTCTCTC
>NC_022024.1:15380657-15386463 GCF_000317375.1 Microtus ochrogaster
AGCCACCATGTGGTTGCTGGGAATTGAACTCAGGACCTTTGGAAGAGCAGGCAATGCTCTTAACCGCTGAGCCATCTCTCCAGCCCCCTAAAACTGGTTTTTTGTACCTCTTTGCTTTTGTTTAAACAAATGCTCAGACTTCACTGCTCTAGCTTTCCCGCAGGGCATCCACTAATGGGCACACCTGTGCCATCGCAGGCCAAGGTGACAGTGTAGACATTGCTACGGCCAGTTTAGTCGGTAATGTGTTCAAAATGCACAGACGTGCATCAGTGTAAAAGAAGAAGAAGGGCTGCTAACTGCGCAGAATAGCTAGTGAGGGCCAGGCACGTTGGCCCTGTATGGTAGGCAGACTACACTCTTGGCAGAACCTCTGTATAAGATTCACTAGGATGAGGTCGGTATTTCTCAGCATGTTAACATTAAATCTGGTACTAAGATTTCTAATTTCTGCAAAGCATTAGCTAAACTTTCCTTGACAACTCTAAGCACTACACACTTGATTGCTGCACCTGGCATATCTTTGACTTTAGGATCTGGTTCCAACACTAGTGACTAGGTACAGAACTGAAACAATGGTTCTTTAAAACCTCTTTTTTTAATGGTCACCAAAACCGTGCTGTGCATAAGATGAAAGCCAGGCACCATCATCTAAAAGACGTTAGTGATCCAAGTGTTTATATGTGCTTACCTTTTGTGCACTTTCGGCATCTTCAACGGCAAAATCCAGTCTGGCCTGTCTGGGGCTCATCAAGTCTTTTAGTGTTAAACAATTTACCTCCATCTGGAACACACAATTATATCAGAAAACGATTTCACACTTACCTCCTGCTCCAACAACAGAAATGCCATTTGTGAACATCCACTTGCTCGTCCCTAGAGCATTCCTGGGAATTTCCAGGAACGCAAACACCCTCCGACCCTCATGAAAAACTCACTGAACAAACGCTTAAAACATACTTAGAAGTCACAGAAAATCTGGGAAGAAGAAAAACTAATCAAACCAGTAATTCTTTACAAACATCATCAGGCGAAAGAGTTACCACATTAAGAAGGGTGTTGGGCAAATGTCAGAAACTTACAGGGTCTCCCAGGTCAGTTAATTTTGGCGCAAAGAACTGGGAGGAATTCAACTTTGAGTGGGCTGAACTAGGGGGTAGACTGAAACCCGATCTCGAGACCAACCCGTCTGGGATGCACGCAAGCCCCTCCCCAGGCAGGCATCTAAGCACCCCCCAAGTTGAACTCTTCCCTTGGAACCCCCTAAATCGTGGGGAGGGACCAGTCTCCTTCACCCAGGGCTGCAGTCACCACCACCGCCGGGCTACTCGGATTCCGGACCAGTGGGATGGCAGCCCCGGGCGGGAGGGTAGCCCTTCTCCCCATTCCCGCCTCCCCATCCGCAGGGGCCGCACGCTTCCTTACTGCCGCTGTGCGATGGAGGCTTTCCGTCTCCGGGGACACCCGCAGCCACACGCGTGCGCGGGCAGGGCGTGCGTGGAGATCTCAGCGGCCGGCTGGTGACATGGACAGAGCCGGGCCAGACTCGCAGATCCCCGACTCCAGCCAGCCAGCCAGCCCAGCCAGCCAGCTAGCGGCGTCCGTCCGTCCGTCCGGCAGCAGCGTTATCCTGCCCGCCTTAGCCAAGCTCCAGCCCGGGACCGCGGTCCCCGCTAAAACACCTCTGGCGCCTTGAGACTGAATTTGAGCAGTCACCAATGAGCGGCGGCCTCAGGGGCGGGGCCGACCAATGGCGCGGCGGCACGGCCCAGAGCCCCGCCCCTCGCTGTCTTGGCGCTCGGCGCCGCGCCTTTCCCCTCCGCCCGCCCGCCCGCCTGCCCTCCCGCCGGATTGTTGTCGCCTCGCCCCCTCCCCCTTCCGGGTACCTGGAGGCGGTGACGCGGGAGCGATTCCCGCGGGGACGCGGGCGCGGACGCGGGAAGCCGGGGCGGGGCGGGGCGGGCCGGCGCGCTCTCCGCGGGGCGCTTTTTTGTTGTGCGACCCCGGATCCTCGCCCGTCCCCGCGGAGCAGATGGAGCCGGGGAAACGAGCCCCGGGCGCTGGATGCTGATCCTGCTGCCCTGCCCCCCAGCGACCTGCGGGCAGCGGAGTTGCCTGGACCTGCCAGGGCGGCTCCCTAGCACCCGGTGCCGGGTGACACGTGAACCCTGGTTACCACCTGGGCTGGGAGCAGATGGCACGCCCGTTAGCCCTGGGAACAAGCTTGGAAGCCACACCAAAAATTGGTGTTTCCTTCTTAGAGCCTTACGAATGGCCGAGGAGGTGTCCTTAATTAGTTTTTCTTAAGGTTTCGGGCAAACAGTCAAGGATACCCCCGTAATACTGCCGATTTGTATGAGATGTTCGCTTCTTTGATTTCTTATTTAAAGTATGAACATAAGGAAAGATGGCTGTTTCAGGCCTTCTTGAGAAACTCCTGTTTAGAGCCGTTTTGGATTTGCAGAAAAATGGAAACGATACTTTAAAGAGTTCACACGTCTAGTACCCAGTTCCTAGCATTTGCATAAATACAGGGCGTTTCTTAGAGTCACGATTTATTCAGGTTTTTTTTTTATTTTACCTAATGCTTGTTTTCCTGTGCGAGGACATCGTTTTTGTTCATGTCTCCTAAACACGACAGTTTATTGTAATGATCTCCGCGTTTTCCACCAGTACTGGTATTTTGTAGGGTACCCTCAACTGGGATTTAGAATGGCCCTCTTTAACGCATGCTTACCAATCCCCCACCCCCAGTAATTTTACTGTGAAATCATCATTCTCATTATCCTTTCTTAGCCTTTGCTCTCCAGTATGTACAGTGAACCATCAGCAGAATTCAAAATGTTCAGTCAAGTCCTGCACATTTTTGTTCCAGGCTGCTGGTAAATACAGCCTAAAAACGGCCACCGGGCCATATCTTAGACAAGACCAGAAAGCATGTAAAACGGACAAATAAACAGTAGCAAAAAATATTTATCTGGCAAATAACACTTTGAAGACTAGAGGGATGGATGGTTCAGGCAAAAAAGTGCTGGCTATGCAGAAAGGGTTTGCCTTTGATTCCTGGTACAAATACTACCAAGATGGGTGCGGTGGCGCCCGTTTGTAATCCCAGCATCAGGCAGATAGGGGCTTGTGGGCTAGCCAGTCTAGGCTAATCAGTGAGCTTCAGATAAAGGAAAGACCCTGTGTCCAAAACAAGGTGGGGGGTGGGGAAAAGGCTTAATCCCCCAGTGCTTGCTGAACAAGCAAGAGGACAGAGTCAGGATTCCTGGTGCCCATTTAAAAAGCTGGGGGTGGAGTGTTCTGTAACCTAGGCTGCGGAGACCCGCTGATTCCACATGCTCACTGCCCAGTCAAGCTACCTAGTTGATGAACTTCAGTCTTTGGATGAAAAAATGGATTAATGAGTAAGTAAATAAAATGAAGAGATATTGAAAAAAGACATCCAATGTCTACCTCAGGTCTGGCATTTATACATACATATCCCAATCACTCTCACACACATACACACACACAGTGGCTAGAGAGATGATTTAGGCAGGCGTTAAAAGCATTTGCTGCTCTTACAGAAGATGGGAATTTGGTTTCCAGCATCCAAGCTGGGCAACTCATAGTCCTAGGGCAATGGCTGCTCTTACAGGATTCCTTGGGCACCTGCGTTCGTGTACATGTAACACCTCTCTCTGCACACACACATTAAAAGTAAATCTTAAAAATAAAACCCAGGTGGATGGTTTCTAAGAAGCACGTAGGTTGTCCTCTGACCCCCACACAAGTGCATAACTGTGCATACATGTGCTTTGGGAACACGCGCACGCGCGCGCGCGCGCACACACACACACACACACACACACACACACAAACACACACACCAAAATAAATGAAAATTTGATCTGAAAGCTTTCCTGTAGATCGATAGAGGAGCATTGGGAAGTGTAAGGGGTAAAACTGGAGCTTCCTGCAGTTTTTTTTTCTCCTCAGGTAGATGCAGAGAATGTAGATAAGAAAACGCATTATTTATGACTAGTAGTTTTCTGTGACTGCTACAATTAATTAACCACAAAATGACTGACTTAAAAGAAGTTTGCTGGGCAGTGGTGGCGCAAACCTTTAATCCCAGCTCTTGGGAGGCAGAGGCAGGTGGATCTCCGTGAGTTCGAGGCCGGCCTGGTCTACAGAGTGAGTTCCAGAACAGTCAGGACAACACAGAGAAAGCCTGCTTCAAAAAACCCAAACCAAAACAACAACAAAAACCCCCAGAAGTTCATACATATCACACATATAAATATTATATAACTATTTTAATTATCACATGAATAAAAAGGTTATGTAAATAATGTAATGCCCATGGGTTTCAGAGTTTATGATATGAATATACATTTTGATGGGGTATTGTTCAGAAGCTATACACCAAAAACCCAAAGCCCATATAGAATTGAAACAATTAAAATCCATTTATTTTTCCAATGTCTCAAAACTCATGTTCTTATTTCATTGCGATTAAACAGTGTTGAAAAACAAAACAAAACAAAACAAAACAAAAGAGCCGGGCGGTGGTGGCACACTCCTTTAATCCCAGCACTCGGGAGGCAGAGGCGGGTGGATCTCTGTGAGTTTGAGGCCAGCCTGGTCTACCCAGGACAGGCTCCAAAGCTACAGAGAAACCCTGCCTCAAAAAACAAAAAAACAAACACACACAAATAAAGAAAGAAAGAAAGAAAGAAAGAAAGAAAGAAAGAAAGAAAGAAAGAGAAGTCCTCTATCAGGTTCAATCCAAGAGGGGCCTCTACTGAGTTAAGAAAAATTCGATATGTACTTTTAGACACTTGTAATTGTAAATAAGAATGATCTTAGATTTGGAGAAAAATTGAAAAAAAATCATAATTTGATAGCTATGTTCAAAGATATCGAACACTTATTAAAATGGATCCGTTTAAGTTCTAGAATCCTCACCCTACCACTGTCTCAGATGGGAAGTAGGCTGTGACAGCCCCTACACATGGTTTCTGCGTGTGTCCTGTGCTTCCTTGTAGGCCCAGAGCTCCAGGAAGCTGGACTTATACGGTAGCCTCGGGGATCCAAAATAAATCTCAGCTGGCAACGCGGACCGCCTATCATGGTGCAAGAAGGAAGAGAACATAGATGCTGTAATACTTTTCTAGCTGCAATAGGCCAGCGTTCGTCCATATTCCAGGAGAGAGGACACACACTCTCTTCCTGACCATGGAAGAGGTATTGAGGAACCTGGGGTCGTTTTAAAAATGGCCGCATCAGCTTTGAAGGGTCACTGACTAGAGTGGCCTCGGATCCCGTGTCGGGCGTCAGTCCCCAGCTAACCAGGATGTACTATGCTGAGTTTGTAGTTCTCAACCTTGTGTATGCTTCAGCCTCGCTTCAGGGGACGTGTAATTTATTCCAGCGCTTGAATCCCACACCCCAGTACCCCTCATCCGCTTGATTTTGTGCTGGACTCGAGGATCGAGTATTTTAAAACGCTCGGTGCTCGCGTGTCCGCATCCCGCCAGCTGCACGCTTCTTCCTCGGCTCCCGTGGGTTCTTCGGACTCTCCGTGGTTCAGAAGTGGGACCCACAGATCCCACCAGTGGCAAAGGTAGGTCGATATGCTTACTCTGAAGCAGATGCAGAGGTTTTGAGCATTGGGGCCTTCTGTCTCGTGGATGAAAGAGCGGCGGTTGTGAATAAAAACTTTGATGCCGGGCGATGGTGGCGCACGCCTTTAATCCCAGCACTCGGGAGGCAGAGGCAGGCGGATCTCTGGGAGTTCGAGTCCAGCCTGGTCTAC
>NC_022024.1:15387068-15391216 GCF_000317375.1 Microtus ochrogaster
TGCCCTCTTCTGGTGTGTCAGCATACATGGAGGCAGAATGTTGTATACATAATAAATAAATATTTAAAAAAAAAAAGATTTTCAGAGACACGGTATTAATCACATTCCAGGGAAAGAATACCTCTAGGAAAATGAGAGGGGCAATGGAATTAAAAGGCTTTTAATGTGGCATTTGCACTCCAAAGGACAGGCTCAGGTTTCTGGTAAGAGAAAGATGGCTTTGCGTCTTGGCAGTTCTCAAACCTCGCTTAATGGATCTGTGTAATAGCTCCCCCTTTCTCCACTCTGCCCTGGTATGAGGGATTAAACCCAGGGCCCTCATGCCTGTTGATAAACCCTCCACCACTGAGCTACACCACCAGCCCTTCACGTCTGACATCTATTATTCACTGTGTTTTATTTTGTGCATATGGATGGGTGTTTTGCTTGCGTGTATGTTTCTGTACCTCTTGTGTGCTTGGTGTCTTAGAGTCCAGAAGAGGCATTGGACCCGTTGGAGCTAGAGTTACATTTAGTTATGAGCCACCATAGGGCTGCTGGGAATTGAACCGAGGTTCTCTGGATGAGTAGCCAGTGCTCTTAATCACTGAGTCATCATCTCTCCAGGCCCAACATTTTGATTTAAAGACAGGGTCTTGCTAAGTAGCCCAAGTTGAACATGAATTCATTTCATAGCCTGGGCAGCCTTGAAATGGTGGCCTGCCTGTTTTACCTTCTAGGATAGCTGAGTGACAGACCTTCATCGCCAGCCTTGGCTAACTGTTCTTCTTAAACTGAAAATGGCTGTTTGAAGTAGCCTTTGTGGGGGCCACGGTAGCTCACGTCGTTCATCCCAGCACTTGGGGGGCAGATATAAGCCTGGTCTACATAGCAAGCTCCAGGTCAGCTGGGGCTACACAGTGAGAAGCTGTCTTAAAAAAAAAAAAAGGCCTTTGTCACCAGCCACTCATGTATCTGAGAACCTGGTGCATTCGCTTCTCTAACAAGAAGCAGGTCAGAGGGCTGGAGAGATGCCTCAGTGGTTAAGAGCATTGCCTGCTCTTCCAAAGTCATGAGTTCAATCCCCAGCAACCACATGATGGCTCACAATCATCTGTAATGAGGTCTGGTGCCCTTTTCTGGCCTGGAGACATACATACAGATAGACTATTGTATACATAATAAATAAATAAATTAAAAAAAAAGAAGCAGGTCAGAGAAGGCAAACATTTGCTTCTGACCGATTGTGAGTAACGTAAGGAGCGCACATGCGTCCCTGACTGGCTCATGACAGCGCAAAGAAAACCATAGCAAAGGGCGGATATGGCTCCCATCCTCAATGGTTTCTGGATATCCAGGTGTGCCAAGGGAGGCGCCCCCACTGTGAATGCAGGTCCTATAGGGCACAGAAGAATTCATTTGTTGTCGCCTGCGGACTCCTGTGATCATTAGCACAATGGAACAAGGCCAGTTTTCTTAGTAATATAACTTGCACTCTCCCGATGTGAAAACATATTTGGGATGTATACGCGTACATCGATATCCATTGCTGTGTACTCAAGGAAGGATGGGAAGAGGTTTTGCTGGAGCTCGATCTAGATTGGATGACTGGAGGTGGACCTTTCTGTCCTGCCATCCAGTTCCCAAATAACCACAGAGACTTAATATTAAGTATAAAAGCTTGGCCAATAGCTTAGACTTATTTTTCAGCTAGTTCTTATAACTTAAATGATCCCGTTCCTATTAATCTATGTGTTACCCTGAGGCTTGTTTACCTCACGTACACACTTCCCATCCTGCTTGCTCTATATCTCATGGCGTCTCCCCTGACCCCCAAGACTCTACCTCTCTTGTCCCCAGTGTTCTCTTAGTTTGGTTCTCCTGTCTAGCTACAGGTCAGTTAGCTTCTTTATTAAACCAATCACAGTTCCCACACTGTAAAGGAATATTCCACAGACGACTTGGAGCTGAGTGGTTATGGGACTAGTGGAGGAATGGGTGTGCATACTGGGCCCTTTTTTTACGTGAAACATCATTAACATTGCAAGCTTGAGCACTGGGTTTGGAGTCTCCACCCTGGGTAGTAACAGGAGACTGACTGCTGCCCTGGAACTGAGAGTCCAGAAAAAATAATCAATCAACTTCCTTTGAATATTCAGTCTTATCAAGAAAGTCAGGAATTTCGTTGGAAAAGAAGAGGTACTTGTATTTGAGATCAAGGTTGGCCATGAACTTCATCGTGGAACAGTTGGTGTTGCCTACCTAGGCCTGAGTTTCTTCTACAAATGGCAGGCTAAATTGGGAAACCCTTAAAAAGTCTGAAATGGTTTTTTTTTCAATTCTAAATATTTCTTGAACACTTAGTTTAGTTTCTGAAACTGCTTACTACTCCTTAAAATTATTTCTAGTTACTTGGTGAGGGATATGTGAGGTTATTACTAGAATCAGAGTTTTTATTTCTCTATTTGATTAAGTGGAATACATCTACACTCATTAACTCACTTTATGTATATTCATGTACACATATCTTTATTAATAGCATAACTGTAGGACAAATTCTAATTGTTCTTAATAAAATCCTGGAGTCAGATATTAGAGGGTGAAAGCTGAGAGATGAGAGAAACAGTGCAGCCAATCACTAGCAAGACTTTTTACCTCTCCTGAATCCTCAGACCAAGGGCAACCCCGTCCTCCTCAGGCTGCCTCCCAAGACTGCATTCTCTGACTGACTGCTTCAGACTGCACCTCCAAACTGCATCTCCAGATTGCATCTGAACTCCTGTCTCCTCCTACCTTGTATTCCTATCTCTGCTCAGCCACAGCCCTTCCTGTCTCCTCCTCCCTGGCGCTGGGATTAAAGATGTGTGTCACCACTGCCTGGCCTTTAGTGGCTTAGCTCTGCACTGTGATCTTCAGGTAAGCTTTATTTATTAAAACACAAACAAAATATCACTACATTAAGCTGTTAAAAAAATCAGACCAGATACTGTGTGACTTTCTTGCTTCTCAGTTTAAAATTAAATGTCTCCGTGTAACATTTTATTACCCATAAAGTATATTACTTAGTAGCATTCAATTATCATAATACTTTGTAGGACCAAATCAGAATACTTCATTGTGTGGCAGAAAGATGAGTTTATAGTAAGGGAGAAAAGAATGGGGAATTAACTTCATTTTAAATATGAGAGATATTGTCTATTCTTTTTAAAGTATGTACATAACTGCTTTATATGATATTGTATAATGACCACTTACATGTGCTATATATTAGATACTAAGTCTATAAAGTAAATTATAGAAATGAAAATGCATGCATGATCTATAGTAACATTACAACTTCCTTTTTTCTCTTTTTATTATTATTTATTTATTTTACAACCTGTCCAGTTTCCTCTCCCTCCTCTCCTCCCATTCCCTCATCCTACCTCTACTCTACCCACCTCTCAATGCACCCCTCCTCTGTTTTTGTTCACAAAGGGACAGGCCTCCTATGGGTACCATGGCATATCAAGTTCTGGTAAGGCTAAGCGCCTCCCCTTGTATTTAGGCCAGGCAAAACAATCCAGTATGAAGAATAGGTTCCTAAGAGCCAGCCAAAGCATTCGGGATAGCCACTGCTCCCACTGTTAGGAGTCCCACAAATAGACCAAGCTATATAGCTGTCACATATCCATAGAGTGCTTAGGTTGGTCCCATGCAGGCTCCCTGGTTGTTGGTTCAGACTCTGTGAGTTCCCATGGGTCAGGTTCGTTGTTTCTAAGGGTTTTCTTATGATGTCCTTGACCCCTCCGGCTCCTATGATCCTTCCTCTCTTTAGTGGGATTCCCTGTTCTCAACCGAATGATTAGCTATGGATCTCTGTATCTGTTTCCATCAGTTACAGAATGTAGGCTCTCTGATGTCAATTGGGGCAGTCACCAATCTGATCACAGGAGATCGCGAGTTCAGGCTGCATATCCACTATTGCTAGGGCTCTTAGTTGGGATCATTCTTGTAGATTTGTGGGTGTTTCCCTTGCATCAGGTTTCTACCTACAGTACAGCTTTCTTCAGTGTGGTTTTGATTCACCCTTCATTTCCCTCTCCGAGTCCGCCATCTTCCCCACATGTCCCCATCTCATGTCCACCTCCCTCCCTCCCTCTCTCCCTCCCTCCCTCCCTCCCTCCCTC
>NC_022024.1:15392286-15393570 GCF_000317375.1 Microtus ochrogaster
CCTTTCTTTTTCCTACTTCCCTTCAAGTTTATTTGGTGCTGCCCATATTTGTATGGCTATGAGGTCATCCACTTAGGCCTGGGAAACCCATCAGTGACCACACCCCCAAAGACGAATAGTTCCTCTCCCCTGCCACTACCATCTGCCAATCACTCCCCAGTCAGAGGTGAGGCTTGAGAGTTCTTCCTCCATCTTTATGGGACTTTTGATCGGCTTGAACATGTTCTGTTGAACAGGTAATCAATGCTGCTGTAAATTCATGAGTGCAATAGCCATGTTCCATGCAGAAGACAGCATTTAGAGGCCTCTTTCTTTCTGTCTCCCCTGCCAAAATGTTCCCTGATCCTTTGTTTTGAGGAAGGGAGAAGGACTGGTGGAGGGTCACTTCATCATTTGTTAGGCTTTTCTACCTTGGGGCAAAACTACAGAGGTGATGTATTGGTCCCAAGTGGATAGATCATAGTCCCGATTCTCATCACACCATCTATCTTGTTAGGGTTATTATTGCTGTGATCACACTCTATGACAAAAAAACAAGCTGGAGAAGAAAGGGTTTATTTCAGCTTATTGATCCACATCACACTCTATCAGTGAGAGAAACTGGATTAGGAACTCAAACAAGGCAGGAACCTGGAGGCAGGGGCTGATGCAGGGGCCATGCGGGAGTGCTGCTCACTGACTTGCTCCTCGTGGCTTGCTCAGTCTCCTCCCAAGACCACCAGCCCAGTGGTGGCATTGATTTCAGTGAGTCAGACCCTCCCACATCAGTCACATACAAATCATCAATCAGGAAAATGTGCCACAGGCTTGCCCACAGGCTAATCTAATGGGGGCATTTTCTCATTTGAAGTTCTCTGTTCCAAAATGTCTATTGCTTGTGTCAAGGTGAGATAAAACTAGTCAGTACACCTTCTGTACAAAGACTTCATAAAACAATCTGTCAAATGTGAACTTCCTTTTAAAAGGGAATCATTTGACCAACATCATCCATGTAGACCGTGAAGACATTTTTCATCAGAACTTTTAGTGGAAAACGGGTAAACCTTGAAGTGAAGACCACAATGTTTTCTAAAATTCCATGTACAAAATAGAGAAGCTTCTTGATGCTTCTTGACTTGTTTCTTAGTTACTTTTCTATTGCCATGACAAAAACACCATGACCAAGCAGACTTATGAAAGCCTTCAATTTGGAGGCTCAGGATTCCAGAGGGTTAGAGTCCATCACCATCATAGTGGGGAGCGTGGCACTGGAGCAGTAGCTAAGAGCTTATGTGTTGAGGCAAC
>NC_022024.1:15393915-15412819 GCF_000317375.1 Microtus ochrogaster
GCACACATGCATGCACGTTCACACACATGAGAGAGACAGAGACAGAGAGACAGAGAGAGAACATGAGTATTAACAATGGCACATCTCCCCACAACAAAGCCACACCTACTTATTCTTTAGAAGCAGTAATATCAACATGAGGCTATGGGTGCCGTTCTCATTAAAATCACCACAACTTGTGATGGGCTTACACCATGAAAGAATCAGAAATGAAGATGCATTTACTGTCTCACTTAAAACCTTAGCTTATGCTAACTTACCTTGAACATGCTCAGAACACTTACTTTAGCTTATAGTTGGGCAAACTCATCTAATACAAACCTACAGGGGAAAAAAACCCCTTAACTATCTGATATGATGTATTAAATGCCTGGACTAAAAAATGACTGGCCACAGAGTACATGGTAGAGTATCATTCATTTACTGGCTGGGAGCTATGGTGCAGTGAGCCGCTCTACATGGCAAGGTAGACTCAGACTGCACAGCACCAGCCCAGGGAATATAAAGGTTCATAATGTCAATCCCACTAAATATGTATCTCTTTTATACCATTGTAAAGTCTCAAATTGCAAGCCAAGCCATCAAAAGTCAACAAGTGCCTACAACATAATCTCTAAAATTGTTTCAAGACATCTTTTCTTCTGAAAGAAATCTTAAAACTTTTTGTACATTATTTATTGTGTGTGTGCGTATGTGTGTGTGTGTGTGTGTGTGTGTGTACATGCACGTGTGTACCACAAAGCACATGTAGAGATTAGAGACAATTTGCAAGCGTTGGATCTCGCCTTCCACAGTGTGAGTTCTAGGGACTGGATTCAGGTCATCAGGCTTGGTGGCAGGTGCCTTGGCTCACTGAGTCATCATCTTGCTGGCCCTCTCTGAGTGAATTTTGTTAGTCTTCTGTCACACATATTCCTAAGAAGTCATTTAACTGCTCAGGGCACCTAAACCTTCCCCTGCCAAGTGTTGGTTTCTTTTTGCCCTCACTGGTGATGCGAGGAACCAGGAACCTCCATATACTACAGCTCTCTCTTGCAGAAATCCTCAAATAGAAGGTGAGAGATGCTCTTTGATGCCGCTGTACTCTGGCTGAAGGACATCAGCCACGGCTACTACCATCAAGTGAAAACAGATTTGAATCTTGGCTATTTTGAGGATGTACCCTGTTACTAGTTCTGCAAGGTGCCAAAGTCCAGAGATTGGGGATTATACTGGATCTCTTCCACACCTCATATGTCCAGTAAAGGCAAGACACATCAGGCCAATGTCTCGTATTAGTCAGGGTTCTGTAGACTAGCAGGACTTGTAGGATAACCACTTACATACTTTGGTCTAACTAACCCAGCAGTGGCGGGCTATGAATGGAAAGTCCAATCCTCCAGAAGTGACCCAGTCCACAAGGCTGGATGTTTCATTTGGTCTTCAGTGGACACTGGAATCCCACAGAAGTAGTCTCTATGGGTTTGCTAGCAAGGTGTGAACAAGCAGGCAAAGAGCAAAAGCTTCCTTATTCCATGTCCTTATACAGGCTTCCAGCAGGTGTGGCCCAGATTAAAGGTATGTCTTCCCACCCCAGATCCCCATCAAAAGCTGGTGTCTTCTAGAAGTGGATCCTCCTCCTTCAAACCAAGCAGAACTAATCTCTCACAGGTGAGCCTTCCATTTCTGGATTGTAGTTCATTCCAGAAGTGGTCAAGCTGATGGCCATTGCATGACTCTGAGCATTTAGTAGTCTTCATCTTGATTTAGACCTAGGTCTCTTTATTCAACTTTTTCTTAGTTGATGCAGTTAAATTCTGTCTACTCTTTTGATCCAAGTAGGATTTTCTTCTGATTCTCAACATCAGGATTTCTCTCTGGTGAGTATTCCCATGAGATCACTTCGCTATTTTCTTAGGCGTCCTGACATTTACTCTAGGAATTTGTTTTTCCAGTTTACTGGTTACTTTCCTTGTAGCTATTAAATATTTTATTGATATTTGCAATTACAGTGACATAATACAGGCATAACCCTTAGGGTAAATTGTTTTTGTTCTTTTCTCAAACTTTCTGTAATTGTTTGATCTTTTTAAATAATTAAATATTTCGGGGATTAGACCACAGTCAGAACCAATATAAATCAACCAAAATGGCTAGTTTAAGAACAACACAGTTACATGAACATCTTGTCATTTTCCCAGTGCCTCTTTTAAAGGAGAGAAGTGTTATAGTGCACCAGATACACAGCTGAGAACAAAGAAAAAGAGACAGTGTGAGGTATCACAATAGCCGTGGGACTAAACCTTACAAAACAAGAGCAAGAGATGAATTAAATATTTTATAATAGTAAAAGCTATTGGGCTCTATAGCACAATTAATAACAACCCAGAGACAGAAATTGGGGATCAGCCTGAAGGTCAGAAAAGCATAACAGCCAGTCACTGGCTCTTACCTCTACCTCAGTCTGAAGTGGTAATCCTGCCTCCAGGAATCTCAGAATAAGACCATGTCTGTGAGTGTCTCCTCCTAGCTTATATTCTTCTCTAGTGCTGGGATTAAAGGCATGCATCATCCTGTTTCTATGGCAAACTTGTGTGGTTACTGGGATTAAAGGTGTGTGTCACCACTGCCTGGTTTGTAAGACTGACCAGTGGGGCTGTTTTATTTATTAAAATACAAAAGAAATATCACTACAAGGCTCTTATTGTCCAATGACTTTAAAAATATTATTGTACATGTATGCTTGTGCACTGGTGCATGCGTACACACACATTTTGTGGAATCAGTTTTCTCCTTTCACCATTACATGAATTCTAGAATGAGACTCCAGTCACCAGACTTGGGATGCAAAGCCATCGAGCTGTCCCCAGTGATTTTGTTGTTGCTGTTGATTCTTAATATTCAATTAGACTTTAAGAGAAGGAAAACGCCATGCGGTTGCTGAGAGGCAGAGTTCACTGAAGGGCTGCAGATAGGGCTCCGCAATGTTCTACCTCACAGTGGCAGTCTGGGAGCTAATTGTTTATCACCTTGGCTGCACCTCAAGGCCCAGATAGTTAATTAAACTTTATTATGGCGGTTTCTGTCGAAGGTGCTTCTTTCTCATGGAAATTGGTTAGTAAGTAAAGCAGAGTGACTTCCATAACACAGACGGGCCTCATCTAAGGAGTTGAGGACACGGATGGAACTTCCCATGAGGAAGGTGTTATTTTGTCCGTATACAGGCTTTAGACATACGCCACATCTGCCCTTCTTGGTTTAAGGTATACTGCCTTTGGACTTAAACTATAACGGTTTCTGGAATTTTCCACCTGCCAGCTGCTCCCATTCTGAATTGTTGACCAATTCCTTCAGACTGGCCTATTTCAATACATGCATCCTATTCTTCCTTTGTATGTGAGACCCCTAACTAATTCAGGCAGCCCAATTCTTGTTTTTCCAGGAAGTGGGCAAGGATAATCATAGGTGGCATTCTGACACCCCACCCTAAGTCCTGTCTTCCAAGCCATCTTGCTGGCAATCTTGCTATCTAAAAAGAACATTAAATCTCAATGAAAAATATTTATAGGCCGGGCAATTCAGTGCACATTTGTAAGAGCTTCCGCTGGTCTCATTGACTCTTTACACATTAATTATTAACACTCATAATGAAATAATAATAGCACTATCATGTATTTTCACCACAGAGGACACCCTGCACTTTATGAGCTGCTGGGAGCCAATTTCTGCTTGTAATGTGCACAGTCGTCTGCTTTAAGCCAGCCAGGCATATAAAAATAAGAACCGCTGGTGTTTGGAGTTTAGACAAGAAGCCTTTGGCACTACCACGGAGCCATGTCCAGGATCCAAATACAGTTTATGTCCTCCACTGTCCCACCTGATTCTTAGTCCCTGGCACTACGCTCCCTGGATTGTTTTATAGTCTCAGAAGAGAGCGTCCTACCTGGAATCCCTCTGTGACTTGTTCCTGACTAACAGTAGAGTGAGCCAATGAAAATGTCACCTCACGTCTCCCTTCTGCTCCAAACATTCCAGAAACTGTCCACCTGACCTCATGCAAGGACAAGGAGAATGTCCTTATGCTGGCGTTATTAGAGCTCAGAGGTCTGGCTTCTAGTCTACTGCTTTGATCATCTCTCCTTAAGTTCCTCTCCATGTTTATTGTATTTCAGTCCTGCTTGGATCCCTGTTCATCTGTGCAACCCTTCTTATTCCGCCCACTGGACATACAACAGTTACTCCCTCTGATAGGAGGCTTTTCATTCAGTTTTAAAAGATAACTTTGCTGGGTGTGGCACTCTCAGCTGGCAGTTACTTATTTTCAGGCTTGAATACGCAACGTATTTTATGCTTCCTGAAACTGAGGGGGGGGATGAGAGATTTGATCGTATTCTAATGCTCCTCGCTTTTTTAACTTAGTTTTTTTCCCGCTTGTAGCTTTTAAAACTTCCTTACTTTGTATTTTTAACATCTTTATAGTATTATGTCACCGAGGGGTTTTTTGCTTATGTGGGTTTGGGTTCTGAATGCCTCCCATGTTTGACTTTCTCTATCTTTCTGTAGACTTGCCTCTTTTTCGGCAACAATGGCAATCACCCACTATGTTCTCTATGGGTCCAGTATTTCTCTCACTGATTCTTCCTTTCTGTAGGGTCTTAGGTTCACTCTCTTGATCATGTCACAGATCTCCTTGGCACTTGATTGCATTTGCTTTTATTTTGTTTTCCTCTTGATACTCTGATGCAACTTTCCCAGCTTTCCCTCAGCCTTGTCCTCCATAGCTGACCGTCTTTCTTCTGATCACCTTTCTTCTGGTCGCCTTATTTCTGATTGTCAAATCTATTGATGATAATTTCCACTGTGCTATTTATCTGAGTTTTAAAAAGTTTCATTTCCACCCCTCATCTCAATTTCCTTGCCGAATTCCTCTCCATGTTTTTGTCTTTTTCATCTGTATTGCTGATTCTGTCATACATGGTACTGGCTTTGACCGCTATGCGGTTGCCATTTCTCTCTAGGCCCTGGGCTGGATCCCCCTGGTTATTTGCATTTTCTTTCAGACCACTGGTTGTTTTGAGCAGAAGACTTAGGAGATTGTCACCTGACATTCAGCACGTTTGCATTCAGTAGCAGAGGAATTCCAATCTTATGAGAGTCTCACTTGCCACATTAATTTTTTGCATTTCTGGCTTGTGCTTTGCGTATGTGTCAGTTTCAATAGTTCTTTTGGTTTTTAGGAGGATCTTCTTTTGAACAGCCACTTGTGAAGGTGCAAGCGTACATCTCATTCTGCAATAGCAAAACTCATGCTTGAGCAGCGACATGATACATTAAAAGAAGTTACAACTCTGTAATATGCCGGCAATGACCTTAAAAAGTGAAATTGACCAACTTACTCTGGAATATGCTTTCTTCTTAACAATTGATTCAGGCAAGTGTGGGATAGGAAATGGATGTGGTAAAGGAAGTAGAGAAGGAAAGAGGAGGAAGAAGAGAAAGTGTTAAAATGGAAGAATGAAGGGGAAGAGGAGCAGGGACTCTTGAGAGAAAGAAAAGAGGGCAAGAGGGCAAAGAAAACATAAAATTTCCCAATAATGAAAAAGCTCAAAGCCAAAAATCAGATGGCCAGAAGAGGGGATACAGAATAAAACTCCCTTTAAAAATCAAGGAAGCGTGCAGAGGCCACACAGCAGACACAGTGCTTCCTGCACAAGTGTCAGGGCTGGAGTTTTGATTCTCAGAACCTACATAAACGCCAGGTGGGCATGGCAGCCCGCTTTCAATCCAGCACTCCGGAGGCAGAGGCCATGGAACTCAGAGCAAGCTGAGTAGCTAGAATATTTGAATCAGTGAACTGCGACTCCAAGGGAGGGGACCTGCCTCCCTATGTAAGGTGGACAGTGATCAGAGGGGACACATGGCTTCGATCTCTGAATGTTTTAACACGAATGCATAATGTAACTACCCTTCACCTCTGTGTGTGCCTCTCTCCACACACACACAGACACACACACATGTATGCGTGTATGCACACATGCACACACACAGTAAATCCGAAATGCTACCAGATGTAGAGGGAAAGAAAGTGCATGGGGAGAGGAAGGAAAATAAGAAATTAAAGAAGAGAAAGATGTTGCTTCAATGTGGTCAAATGTGCAAAGGAAAATTAGATGAATGTATGAAAAGGACTTACAAATAACAACAAAACATCTAAAAATGCAATAAAGTAAAAATCCTTCCAGATATTTAGTTAAAAAGCAATGACAACAAAAGGGAAAAAAATAAAAAAAAATTAATGAAAAAAGTATGTAAGATCGCAACAACGCTGGCTAAGGCTGTGTTGGATCAATAGAACAGTTCGGAGAACTTAAAGCTTTCAGGACTTCCAGATGAGGCGTCGGCTGTGAGGAGGCAGGCCTCCTGGTGAGCCCACGAAGGAGGAAGCCAGAGCAAAAAAAAAAACCAAACTTTCTCCCAAGAGAGAAGTAGAGGAAGGGCTTCAGAAGTGCAGTAAGAAAGCGACGAAGAAAAGACGAAGGAAAAAAGTTTAAAAAAAAAAGTAGATATTGGAGCAGAGTTTTTCTGGCCCTTTGAAAGTTAGATCCTGAGGTCACTTGACCCTGTGGACTGTAGTCTTTCCTGTGGTTTATGCCGTTCCTGGCTCTGTGTTCCTAAGTAGCAGATGTCCAGCGGAGAGTTCAGCTTAGTAGCAGTATCCCTCTTCTGCACACCAGTGGCCTCTGCTGGCCACACTCGGCTTTGCATTCTTTAGCCGGTGGGCGGCAGTTGTCGCATTGAGATTGGTACAAAGGACTTGCGAGATCACTTGGAGGCTGAAGAAAGGGTGGAATGGGTTGGACAGTCTCCACTCAGCTGCTCAGAATCCTCTTTTTATTTTATTATGTGCATTGGTGTTTTGCCTACCTGTATGTCTGTGTGACCTGCCTGTATGTCTGTGTATGTCTGTGTGATGCTGTCAGATCCCCTCTGACAGAGGCACATACAGTTGTGAGCTGCCATGTGGGTGCTGGGAATTGAACCCGGGTCCTCTGGAAGAACAGCCAGTGCTCTCAACCGCTCAGCCATCTCTCGATTCCCTCACTATCCACCTTTATGAGGCCCACTGATCCTCCTGCTCTTTGCTCTCCACAAATGACTCTTGACTTTTCCTCTCCCGGTGGCTGTGTCAGGACAAGCTGAGTCTCCTGGGTCTGTGAATGCCCAATTTCACGCCCCAAGGGTGACTTCCATTTTAACACCTGATTCTTTCTGAAAATGGCACCTGAGGGCTTCCCTCTGTGTTATAGATGGTGACAAAACAGGATTTCCACCCCTTCCCAACATGGGCCAGGTAGCACTGTCTCGCTATTACCGGCACTGAATTTGAGCTCCAGAGGGCTTTGGGTTTGCCTCGAGGTTAGAACGGATGACCTTTTACTCTCGTACCTTTTGGCTCTCTTCCCGCAGCCGGGAGATGCTCGGCTGGCCCGGGTTTGGCTTAGTGTACTTCATCAGTGTGTAATGAATCTAAACGCCGTCTCCTTTTGAGTCTCCCTTGGCTTCCTTTGTGCACGTCCGAAGCCCGTCCTCTAGTTCTCTCTTGGGAGAAAGTTTATATTTTTCTGGCTCTGGCTTCCTCCTTCGTGGGCTCACCAGGAAGCCTGCCTCCTCACAGCCGACGCCTCACCTGGAAGTCCTGAACTGTTCTATTGATCCAACACAGCCTTAACCAGCGTTTCCGCGAGCTTACATTTGTAGCGGTTGGAACTGTATTGTGCGATTTATAGGGAACTGCACAGGTCCAAGAATAGCAAATATTATTTTGAAACCGAGTTAGAGAACACAAACTATGTAGTTTCAAGATGTTACAATGCTTCTGAAATTAAGGTAATGAGTTTCTAAAAATGAACACACACATACACACACTCCTATTTCTACATACTTAAGTTACTTCATTTTTGGTAAATGGATTAATCACAGGGTAATAGTCTCAACAAATACCACTAGAATGGCTGAACATGGTGTATGGTGTAATATAAGTACTGCTCTTTCTTTCTAGTGCTAAGCACACACACTTAAAAACAATATTATAGCATACACAAAATAATATTTTCAAACGATCATAGATCAAGATATGAAAACATAAAAATTCTGGAATGAAGAAGAACAAACCAGAAAAAAAATCATAATAGAGTAGCCTATCAAATTGCAGCATTTGTTCTAAGGACATTTTACAACATGGGGAATGCTACTCTCAACACACACATATAAAGAAAATGCGCTTTCCAGAATACACGATGAGCCCTTTCCATTCAGAAGCAGAAGCCAAACAAATCAATAATGCATGAGCAAAAGACTCAAACAAAACAATTTCCAAAGAGATGTGCAAATGGTTAATAAACACATAAAGAGGAGCTCAATATCTTCGTTGCTAGTCATCATTAGCTCAAGATTATTAACTGTCAGGAAAATATGTAGCAAAGCTACAGTGTCGAGCCACTAGCCAATCACCAGAACATCTTGTGACACAAAAACAGAACAATCAAACCTTGACAAAGACAGGCAGGTCTTGCCTGCATATGGCCACATAGCTCACACACGGCCAGAGGGAAAGCGAAACAGCACACGCACTTAAAAAACAAAACCAAAAAACCAGTTCTGCCGTTTTTAAAGTTAAGCATGTGATTTTGTTACTTAGGAATTCCACACATAAGTATTTGCCTGAGATAATGAAGTACACGTCCATACAAATTTACGCAATTCATAGCAATATTATTTATGATGGTGCAGGGTTGGAAGTAACCCAGATGTCTGTCAACACGTGGATGGCAGAGGAAATGGTAGCATAGGAATACAGTTAGCTGCTCCTCAGGCAGAAAGAGATTCAGGACACAGCAAGGTGGCTAAAACGTCAAAAATACTTAGTGCAACAAAGCAGCCCCACCCAAAAGAGTGTGTTTTGTGTTATTGTGTGAACCTGAATTCCAGAAAATGTAAGATGGGCAGGAGCAGACAGTGGATAGGTTCCAAGTTCTTCTCTCTTTCAGGTATGGCTCTTTGGTTGATGTGTTTCAATTTCAGTGGTTGCAGTGGGTTCTAAATTGTCAGGATGATTTTACTGGAATTTTTTTTAAAAAGTTACTTTTTCTCCATTTCTTATGTGGCTGTGTGGATAAATGTAAAGCCTTGGCCAGTCAGTTCTCATCTATTTTATTGTCTTCCTCTTTAATGTCTTCTTTCAAGACTAATGATAAAGATGGACTCTCCACGTGGTTTTAGATTATACAACAACAACTGTATTTAGAGTCAACTTGTAAACCATAGTTCAAGTTTTAGAAAGAGAAGAAAACGGTAACAAGCTAATAACAATTTTTTTGAGAATGATAACATCTAGTAACAATTTTTTTTTTGGAGACAGGGTTTCTTTGGGAAACCCTGTGTTGGGACTTACTCTATAGGTCAAACTGACCTTGAACTTAGAGATCCTCCTGCCTCTGCCTCCAGGAACACTGGCATTAAAAGCATGCATGACCACACCCGGCCTTCAGCTAGCATCTATGATTGTACTGTTAATTATTTTTCTAGTTAGTTTTCACATATATCACAGTTTTCATATATTCTTACCATTTTTGAGCTGTAATGCTTATTTTTTTTATTTTGTTCCCTATCATTGCCTTTATAATTAATTTATAATTAGTTATACTTTCCACTGATAATTTCTTTCCTAAGGGACCTTGCCAACATTAATCATGAGATACTTTCTTCCTTTTAGATTTGTTTACATTTTATCAATCAGGTAATATTTTCAGTTTTCAGACGTATTTTCGACTCTGCAAGAGGTTTTCAGAAATTGATGTCTGCTGTGCACTAACCCTGGGCTTTGAGGAGGATGAATGAAGGATATGCTTCTATTTGAGTGCATGCTCCCCGCAGGGAGATAGACACATAAATACTATTCTGAAATGTAGCCCCCAATGTAGCCGTTCACATAACAGGCTGTGAGAACCAACTGAAGGAACAATAAGCTCAGGTTCTGGAAGGAAAATTAGTGATTGTTAAAGCTCAAATTACTGAGCTGTGAAAGAAAAGAACACTCATCCAGAAAGAAATGGAAGAAACACAGTATTTTGGGTATGAGTGCTCCTATACACTTGCAGATCTTTTGCAAAATCAGCTTTCCATCTGTGTATCACTGGAAAACAGAAGCAGGGGGATTTTATGGTGCATGTTCTGGGCTTTAGAACCCCCGAAGAAACCAGCCTGTCACTCACGTAAATGTTCATCTTCATGTGCATCTCAATAGGAGACACATAGAGCTGTTGGCTTAGACTATCTAGACAGACAATCAAAGCATTGCAGAAGTCATGATAAATGACACTTTTTATAAAATGAAGCTGAAGGGAAGCACGCACAAGGCAAGTGCTACTAGGCACAATATGATTAACAACACTGTTGTGGACTCATATTTTCTTCAAGACTTATGTTTTTGTGGGCTTGCTTCCCGGAGAAGAGAAATGCCATGGTTCCTTTACAGAGGATGGTCAGATTCAGAATACAGACTGCCACATCACTCATGCTAGATAAAGTATAGCACAAGGTTTGGCAAACCCGTCCAGATTTGAGCAGATACCCAAGTTGGCAAACCACACCCAAGCTTTGCAGCTCCAACCCTCAGCTGTCTATTTTCCACCATGTGGTTTGAATCTGAGCTGGGTAAAGCTACAGTCTCCCTCTACCTCACTGGACTTTATCTGGGGTCATCTTGAGGATGAATTCAGCTGGGATTCTGGCTGGAGTTGCAACATGTAAAGCCCTTTGCCTCTCAGAACTATGTTCTACATTGTTCTGGATTTAGCTCGGACTTCCTCATACCTGGGTGATGGGGGTGAGAATTTGGGTCATCTTTCCACCCGAGCTCTCTCTCGTTTGTCCCTTAACTCTAGTCCTTTCTTTAAAGGATACCAATGTTGTGCAAGACACACTCATGAAATTCTCTCCTGTCCCTGTTTATCAAAACCATTCCCATCTGTCAATATTCATTGAAACGATCATTTTCCGGATGAAACCGCATACTGTCTTTCTTTCCATTCCCTGGATCCATACCCTCTGTTGGCTGTGCATCAACTCCTTCTACCCCATTATTCTGCCTCTTGTAGCTTTGTGTTTGTTCTGGAAAAGGCTGGCTCCTCCCTCAGTGGTTATTTTAAAAAGATGAGCAAGGAAGTCAGGACCAAGAGGGGTGCACCCACCCACGGAGACAGTGGGGCTGATCTATTGGGAGCTCACCAAGGCCAGCTGGATTGTGACTGAAAAAGCAGGGGATAAACCCGGACCTCTGAATATGGCGGACAATGAGGGTTGCTGAGAAGCCAAGGACAATGGCACTGGGTTTTGATCCTACTTCTTGTTCTGGCTTTGTGGGGGCCTAGCCAGTTTGGATGTTCACCTTCCTAGACCAGGATGGAGGGGGAGGACTTTGGACTTTCCACAGGGCAGGGAACCCTGACTGCTCTTCAGACTTGAGAGGGAGGGGGAGAGGAGTGGGGGGAGGGCGGGAGGAGTGGGAGGCTGGGAGGAGTCGGAAATTTTTTTTCTCAATTAAAAAAAAAAAGTACCTTGGTGTGGTCCTGAGATGGTCTTCTCTTCAGATACACATTTATTTAGATGTCTAAGCTTGCATGAAAAATGTTAATGGCATGCAGACTAATTAAGCATGAATTGATGGTAGTAAAGTACTTTGTATTTTAGTTTCTTGTCAGGCTACAGAAGCCTAAAAGTTGTACCCTAGAGATCCATGCTACCCAGAACCTATGGAAAGGCCAGGTATGAAAAGTACCATAGGCGAGAATGGTCTGGAGGGTGGTTAGCAGTCCATCCTTTCTCTGGACTCATTGAGTTTTTATCCTGGGCTAAGCTAAACTGGAAGTGAGTTGCAGGCTGAGATACTTTTTGTGATAGTTTCTCGAGGAGTGGCCTTAATAGAATTCCCTTTGGTCTTATCATTAGCTCTCATTTTGATGCATATTCTGAAGAAAAACTTACTCATTTTTGCCAATACATTTCAAAATCTATATGAACTGCAGCACTTGCTAAGACATGACAAATGATTTTAACTGACTCAAGTGACATTAGGAAAACCCCAATAGGTAGGGAATGTACAGGCTCCAAAGATTTACGCCCTTCTCATTGATTTGTTACACTGCTTATGGGTTTGCCTACTGCTGATTTATCTAGCAACTGTGTGTCTCTCTCTCGTTCTGTCTCTGTCCCTGCCCCTTCTCTCTCTTTCCATTGTCAATCCTAACCCCAATGCTATGGCACCAGGATAGCAAAGCCTACAGTATACTACGCCAACTGCTGGCTTCAGGAGTCAGGCTCCTGTTGATAGCATTTGCATATGGTCCTGTTCACGTCAGCTTCACAGACTGACTCTACCTGGCCCTGCAATGTTCAGTGCAGAACTCACTCCTTTACTTGGCTGACAAAGAAAATCCAATCACATTGCTTCTTCAGAACAGACATGGATTCATTGTGGTGAAATCCTGCATTTTATTTAAAATAGTGAAAACATTTCTTGGATACACTACTGAAAACCGGCTTACACAAGAATTCAAAATACCAGCCATAGTGATTGCTATAATAAGGAAATATGGGAACGCATAGTCTGACTCTTGTGGTTTGTTTTGAGAAGTGGAGTCACCTACACAGTTCAAGTAAGCCTCAAGTTCACCGTTCTCCCACCTCCACCTATAGAAGGGCTAGAATTACAATTACATCCTCATATTCTGATATTAAGGCTGTGCTGCAGAGTTGATTCACCAATTTCTATTTATGAATGATTGGTGAAGGCAAGTTACTTGACTGCATTGTACTTTTGAAGGTTGGTTAAGAGATAGATGTGGAATAGTTACTAATAGTCCTATGGTTATCAGGAAAATATTTTTTGGTACCTAATTATTTTGTTCACTCTCAGTTTTACATTGGAAATACAGGTACAGTGAGATAATATATTTCTATCATTTGTATTGCTCAATTAATGGTATTCTGTTATAGCCAGAAAAAAAAAGATTTTCTTTTATTGTGATCCACCAATGTTCCTTTCACCATACATTTCCACTTCCTAATCTAAAGCTAATTTTTTTTTTTGAGACAGGTTTTGAGCCTTGGCTGTTCTGGAACTTCATTTGTAGACCAGGCTGGCCCCAAACTCACAGAGATCCACCTGTCTCTGCCTCCTGAGTGCTGGGATTAAAGGCGTGCGCCACCACCGACCAGCAATATTCACGTTTTTAAGACACAACAGTGCTCCTTTATGAGTCACCGATTTTCAGACCAGTTAGCAGAAGCTGGTTGTGCCGTGCTAACAATTTACAGTTTCTGCTGCCTTACTGTGGCAAAGAACCTTTCCTCGCTTACAACAGGTGTATCATATCACGGGTCAGCACAGGCTGTTTCCTATTTCGTCCTCACCCAGGTTCACTGATTGTTGGAAACCCTGTAATTTTGAGAGGGAGAGGGGATGTGGAAAAGCAGGCCCTTGCGCTTTGTTCGTCTGTCTAGAAATGGCGCTTGGCACTCCTCCTTTGGTGTAAGAAAGACCCCACACTGTAAGACACGACTAATTTTAGGATATCGATGAAATAAAATCATACCACGTATTTGGAAGGATAGGGAGGTAGAGTATCTGTTAAGACAAACACCCACACAACGGATACCAACATTAATAAACTTGGCAGGTGTTATTGAAAACATGGCGGGGTCAAGAGAGGAACTGGGCTAAGGATGTGCAGAATCTTGTTAGCAGAAAGCCCCTCCTCCAAACTCTCCCTGCCCGGATTTCTCTTCCTACCTTCTCACTCTTCTCTCCCTACTCCCCCCCCCCACACACACCTTCTGCGTTTTCCTTCTCTGGGTTTCTCTTTGGTACTTAAAATTCAGTGCTTCTGCATCACGGAGAACAAATTTCATTATGTTTATTATTTTCACACTCCCTCAAAGTCTTTCATAGTGCCCCGAGAACTAAATGTACCCTACCTTCTGAACTATGTAGTGATTGCTCTAATAAGAATTCTGGTGAATGCAGATTTCCCCATCTTATTACATTGCTAATATATTAGCAAGTCAAATCTAGCCTTTCAAGGAGACTTTGTTCTAGGACTAGACAATGTTTTAACATAATATATTATAATACTGTATATGAATAGATTCAAAAAGGATGAATCTTCTCTGTCTAACATAAAAGACACTAACCACATGTAGTTATTTTAGTTGAAATTTGAATAGTTTAAATTAAGTTATTAAAACCTTGAGTTTTCTTTACTAATTGGCCACATTTCGAGAGTTTAGCAGACATATACAGTGGGTGGCTAAAATGCTAATAAAGATAAAGAACGTTTCCATTACTGAGGGAAATTCTACCAGACAGATTTAGTATAGATAAATACTGATGATCTTTTGGTAAAAGTAATAGTTATTCTTGAGTAAAAATTTTTAGTTAATTAGAGTTTGTACAAATCTTTTCTTAACTGGATAAACATCATAGATAAGGAACAAAGTATAAATATAGTAAATAATGAAAGCCAAGTGGTATCTTCACTATATTCAGGAAAAATAAGTGACTACCTTTGTCCTTATTTTTTCCATTTATATTGGTTTTGTTTTAATTTAAAAAAGTTTCTCCCCCCCCCCCATTCCATTTCAGGGTGGCAATATGGCTCTAACCCAATGGCTTCAGAGATCTTTCTAGACCTAGACCTAGGTCCAAAGGCATTATCTCTCTCTCTCTGTCTCTCTCTCTCTCTCTGTCTCTCTCTCTCTCTCTCTCATGCATGCACGCACACATACTTCATTTCAGGGTGGCAATGGAGGTCTAACCCAATGGCTTTAGTGACCTATGATTTTTTTATCGACCTAACATTCCTTTTATCACTGATTTCAAGATGACACACAAATTCCAGGTGTCATATTAACACTGAAGATACACAGTAGGGACTGAGGAAATACCTCTGTAGAGGGAGTGCTTTCCTGCCATGAATAAAAGCACCGGCTTGTCTTCAGAGCCACGTGATAAGATCAGATATGAGAGCACACACCCGTAACCCAAACACTCCGAAAATGGGGGCAGAAAGCAGGATTAGAAGTTCAGGATCATCCTCAGTTACATAGTGACTTTGACAGCTGCCTGGAATTCATGAGACCCTCTCTCCAAAACAAACGAAAGCCAGAAACCACCACTGCCACACCCTAGAAAGACTCAAGATATAGAAAAAAATACCATGGTCAAAGAATGGAAGACAATGTGTTGTCTGATGTTTTTTGAAGATTCTCCTAAAAGCTGACACATAATTCTTCTGTAAGAGTGGACATTACTTTATCACAATAATCACATTTTATTGCAAAGCATGCTGGAATTTTATCTATTATTTTGAATAGTCCTATGCTCAACTATAAATGAAGATTTTTCATGAGGGAAGAAGAGGGCATTGCAAAGCATGCTGGAATTTTATCTATTATTTTGAATAGTCATATGCTCAACTATAAATGAAGATTTTTCATGAGGGAAGAAGAGGGTAGATAGTAGAGGATAATGAATATTTTCTGCCCTATTTTGATCATATTAAATATTTAATACAGTTCAGGATATTTTAAGGGTTTATTTTAGTTTATGAGTGTTTTGTTTGTATGTATGTGTGTACACTGTGTGCATGTATGTATGGTGTATGGGGTCCTCTGGAACTGGAGTTACAGATGCTTGTGAATTGCCATATAGATGCTGGGAACTGAACCTGGGTCCTCTGAATAGCAGCCAGTGCTTGTAACCACTGAGCAGTCTCTCCAGCCCCTGTTCAGGAAATTTTCATCAGAGAAGTAAAAAAAAAAAGTACAACTATTGGACTGTAATTAATGTGTTATGTTTTTATTTTCAAAAGACATCACTTAGTACCCCATGTAGAATTGAATTGACTTAAAACTTAGAAATAAACGAGAGAATTCAATACAATGTGGAAAATGAGACACAAGAATCAAGAGCTTTTCAACAGATATTTTCATTAAAGAGTGAGCAATATAATGAAAACATATGGACATAAAATATAATGCATGCGGATGAATGAAGAAAAGATGTTTGTAATTTACATGATGAAAACCATAACATTTTATTTTAGGCACAAAAAGGAGATATAATGTTGTGGGATAATGCTTTTATACTCTGTAAAGATTTGTCACTTGTACTGCTTTAATAAAATGCTGATTGGCCAGTAGCCAGGCAGGATGTATAGGCGAGGCGACCAGACTAGGAGAATTCTGGGAAGAGGAAAGGCTCAGTCCGCAGTCACCACCCAGACACAGAGGAAGCAAGATGAAAATGTTGCACCGAGAAAAGGTACCAAGCCATGTGGCTAAACATAGATAAGAATTATGGGTCAGTTTAAGTTGTAAAAGCTAGTTAATAATAAACCTGAGCTAAAAGGTCAAATTGTTTATGATTAATATAAGCCTCTGTGTGTTTCTTTGGAACTGAATGGCTGCGGGGGCCGGTGGGCTAGCCATTAGCATTTGCAATATAGGTAGAAGTAGTATGTGGGCATAACCAAGAATGGGATGATTTGGTGTTAAAGAGCATCCCTTCTCTTCAATTATAATCCATTAGAGCTGATTTTTAGTTCAATAAGTTAATGATGAAATGTATGCTAATAACTAGCTGATAGAAGGGCAAGAAAACTGAAAGAGAATGAGGGAAAATTTGTTAGTAAAGGTCAAAATATAACACAAATCTATAGTAATTAGGAAGGTGATGCTAGCTGAGAAACTGCTAGTGAGGTGGGCGTGTGCAGAACAAGGGCCATGCGGCAGATGAGAGTCAAGTCGCATGTGGTGAGGGGCATGGATCCTGGAGCCACACCGCCGATGTGCAAATTACAGCGTTGCCACTTAACAGCTGTGGCTTCGGGTAGACTATTAAACCCTCTGAGTTTCAAATTTCTTACCCCTTAAATGGGGATAAAGTGGCCAACCGTGCACAGAATTGCTATAAAGGCAAAACTTGTGCAGCATTTAGAACAATGCATGTCCTTTTGAAAGTGCTGTGAAAATCCCACCTGCTATCAATGCCAGGATTTAATGTATGATAAAGGCTTCCTTCAAGAAGGTAAGGAAAACAGGAGCAATTTAATATCTTATACTGAAGCAACTGGCTGGCCATATGGAAAGAAAAAACAGGAAAAGGTAGTATAAAATAAATTAAGGAAGGTGGGAAGGAAGAAAGGAAGAAAGGAGGAGGGGAAGGAAGAAGGAAAAGAAGAAACCACAACCGTCATCACTTCTAAGTGATATGATATATTCAATATCTAACCATCAACTTCCCCATAAAGTACAACAAAAATGAAGAGCGTAAAAGGTTTTCTTGGTGTGTGGGAGAAAACATTATTTTTCGCAAGATGCTAATACAAAGCTGAAAAGAAAACACTGTCAAGTTTCACTCCCAATTAAAAAAATAAGCAGAGATAGGATGGCAGACAGGATGGAGGTCATGTAAGGCTGATTGGTAAATGTTTATATAAATATGAAATCATTGTATGTCTAGATTTTTTTGTATAGCATACCACAATAGGGTTTGAAATGCAGTCCTTAAGTAGCAGCAAATGTTAAATAAATGTGATAGTTGATGCATTTTAATTTCTAGGAATATTTATTTGAAGCAAATATGTTATACAAAGGTTGCTTCTGTTTTGAACCATGTATCAGGAGATGCTTACAGCTTTAAAAATGAGATAGCAGTGGAGGAAGAAAACCCCTATTAGCCAATGTGTAAACAGCCATGTTGCATAAGTTTGATTTTCAGGTTCCAAATTTGAGGTAGATTATCTTGGTGAAAAGAATGAAGCAATATTTTTTTTATATCATAATTATTTTTGTAGTGATCCTTTAATTTGATAGAAATGACCATCCCAGTCTCCCTTTTTAGTTGCATAAAAAATTAAATGCAAAGGAAATTACCCAAATATAAAAAGTATAGCCCAAAGGCAGAGTTTGATCTTGTATCGATTCTACCCTATTTATGATGAGAGATAAAACATATAGAGAATGTGGTTTTTATGAAGCGCTTGATACAGCAGATTGGAAATTTATTCGGCAAATAGTTACTAGCATTTTAAATTTAGAGACATTAACATGTGTTATCAATCTGTTTTCTTGCCAGGCTGTGCAATATTTAAAGCTCAGAGGTAAAACTCTGTAAGATATCAAGCAGATGACAGACAATGTACAAAGATTCTCCCAGAAAATTCAGATTACGTGAATGTTCTTTTGTTCACAAGTGCCATGGAATTTGCATTCTATGTGAAATATTAATGGACTTCTATATTTTGCTTATCAATATCTGAAAATTATTAGAACATCAAGGTGATGCAGCTTCGACAGGGATTTTCTTTAGCAGCATAACATAACTTGTTTTTATTTAAAAAGTTTTAAACTGGGGCGTTTTGTTTATTTGACAGTCTCTGTTTTATGAAGGGATAAAACCAAATTCAGTGCTGCTATCCCTACCTGATGAATTCTTACAGGATTTTTTAATGGATTTGCTTCCTGTGGGAAACACTGCCTCTCCGAAAAGACAAGTTACTCTGTCTTAGTTACTTTCCTGTTGCTGTGATGACACACCATGACCAAGGCAACTTACAGAAGGGAGTTTGTTGAGTTTATAGTATCAGAGGGCGAGCCAATGACTATTATGAAACGATCATGGGCAGCAGGCAGGCAGGCAGTCAGGCAGGTAGACATGGTCTGCAGTAGCCGAAAGACCACATCTGATCTACAACTACGAGAGGGGGGAGACAGACAGACACACAAAGGAAAGAGATAGACAAATACAGAGAGAGGAGAGAAGAGAGACAGACAGACATACAGAGAGAGGAGAGACACACAGAGA
>NC_022024.1:15412919-15439328 GCF_000317375.1 Microtus ochrogaster
AGAGAGAGAGATACACAGATTAAAAGAAAGGAGAACACGGAGTCTTAGGCATCTATGTGGCAACCAATATCTCCAAGAGTTAGAAATAAGAAATAGAGTCAGAAAATCAGATTTTGACCTAGGCATGGAGATGCCCAGGTGTTGAGGAGACGAGGTGAAAATCACCTGTAAGCCAGTAACATTTAATAGGAGAGAATGAAAGAGAGGAATTTAATAAACCTTAATATCATGTGGGAACAGGTGAAGGAAGCTATAGGAAGATTTTTAAGGTAAATCCACGAAATGATAACCAGTAGAGGGTGTGAGACATTATGAGTATCTCTTGATGGGACTAATCTTTGCAAAGCAGTTCATAGGTAGAACCCACCATCAACTAGAAACACACTTGCCCCATCTTCGCAGAGTACAACAGTGCCATGAATAGCACAAAAAATCCATGTGTTGTTTCCCCAGGGTATGGGAGGAGGAAGGAAAGGAGCAGGGGGCACTCTTCAATAAGCAGTCCTTACTCGTGATGGCATCCCCGACAACCCAAAGTTAGCACAAGCCTTTTAATAACTCCCTTGCTGAAGGACTGAGCTAGTTAAAATAATCGGGCCAGGCTGGATATTAATTCCTGTTAAACATCCAGGCTGGACATGAACAGAACAGGCTCAGTCTTGCAAGCATTGTGCACCAATTAGCAGACAAGATCTGAAACAAGAGCATTTGCTGGAATAATGCCCTTAAATCAGGAGCCTTTTTACTTCAAGGCATAGTGCATCTCTCTTCCCTTTGGCCAATGAAGAGGAGCAAACAAACAGGACAGAAACATTACTCTATCATTGATATATGACGAGAGTGATAATCATATTAAGAGCTAACAAGTATTAAATGTTCTGAATTCAGGGTGCTGGTCTCAGAACTTGAGCTGCATTATCTTATTTTATTTGCTCAATCATTGTAAAGGCATTCTGAGGTAGGTATAATTTACCATTACCGGGGTACACCTCCTTTCATATTGACTGAAGGATGACAGGATTCAACCATGTCACACAGTTGTGTGGCTTGTTGAACAATCCTGAAAAGACTACGTTATTCAGAGCTTGATGTATCCACTTACAAGCGGCAAGGAAACAGTCATCCTGAAGCTTTACCTTGAAGGTTAGCGATAATATTATATAAAGTGTCCAACACAGCGGCCGGCACAGAGAAACTGCGTAATAAAAGAAAATTAATGTCAGACACTCTCTAATTAAACTCTCTTCTGCTCTCGTATATTAAGGTTAAAGTCATAATGAAATTAATTATCACCATTTCCATCCTCCTCCACACTTGCTGGTTTTGCATAAATCGACGGAAAAGGCAGCTGTGAAGCAAAAGATCAATAGACCAAGTCTCAGCAAAGAGGGAGATGTTCTTTGCTCTGGATGACGACTCTAGCTACTTTGGTTAAACAATAGGAAAAATTTGAGCCTGAAATGCTCACCTTAGAAAGACTGTCAGTTGTGACAAGTCCCATTCCCAACTGTTTAGTAGGGATTGATTCAGAAAGTCAAGTTCCAGGAATCCAGGATCTAAGCAGGCCCTATGATTTGAAGTTAATGTTTGACCTTCCAAAGGTCAGGGAAAGGCACAGACAGAAGAAAGACCGGGCCACAAGAAGCCTTGATCCCACAGTTCCTATACTCATGTCGGGGTCTTAACTGAAGTTAAGGGTGGTCGGCTGTTTTTTGCTGAGTTCAGATCCTCAGGAGGTATTTGAAAACAAAGGACAGGAGTGATAAACACTGACATGTGGTGGGGACAGCTGATGAAGAAACAGATAAACCATCAATTTATATCATTAGTATCCCTGGGAATCTGTAGAATTATTCAGGGGCTTGGTCTTAATTATCATCTAATGAAGATTTGATTTGATTTGTTGTTCTCTGTCATTCTTATTTTCCTCATATGAAATTGGTTTTAATTTCATAGCGTTCGGATTCCAAGCTTTATGTTCACGGCTTTGCAGCTGAGCCCTCCAATGGGAAGACGATGTCAACCACACAAGTTACAGTAACTCATGACGCAGGACCTGATCTCATTGTCTCTTGTATTTCCTACCTCTTCCTATGGGGCAAAATGGCAGGAATACAGCATTGGTTCTCAACCTCTGGGTCATGACTGCTCTAAGGGTCGAATGATCCCAACATCATCAGAAAACAGAGACATTTACATTACAATTCTCAGCAGTAGCAAAAATCACAGTTATGAATTGACAAAAGCAATATGGCTGGGGGGCACCACAACATGAGGAACTGTCTTTAAGGGTTTCAGCATTAGGGACGTTGAGAATGATTGAGAAAAAGTCGTACCCTTCAAGTTAAGCATGAACTAGAAATAGCATATTACTAGTGAGAAAGAAGCTTTAGGAATAGAAGGGGGCTAAGAGTTGCAGAAAGACCCACAGCCCGGTCTATAATTCTATAATAATAATTCTATAAGCCTCTCATGGTTCCTCCAATGAAACATCTTCACCTCCACGATCCCCTCTGCCAAGTATAAACAATCGAAGCTCATTAAGGCATTGGTGTTGGGGTTTTACATCTGGAGATCTCTGAGTAAGTTGCATGTATTTATGGAGTTTGCAGTTTGGGCCACTATCGACCATTCTCCTGCTGTGGAAGATGCAGGCTCACTACTTTTACAGCCTCCCCTTTCCTTCCAGCCTCTCTCACATGCTTCCATCCTCTCAATGTACTTACAGTGTTGAGATATGTGGGTGAACTCATATTCAGAAATTTAATAGCTGACACCACACAAATGATGTTTACGCTTTTTAATTGTTAAGTATTTTCTTTTAAATTGTGTGTGTGTGTGTGTGTGTGTGTGTGTGTGTGTGTGTGTGTATGGATTTGTGCATAAAAATCCCACAGAGGCCAGAAGAGGGCAGCAGATCCACTGGAGCTGGAACTACAGGGGTTGTGAGCAGCATTGTGGCTGTTGGGGAATCTTGTTCTCTGCAAGAACAACTCATGCTTTCATCACCGAGCCATTGCTCCAGGTCCCTGGTTACTCTTAAGTATAGAGTTGCATGACTATTTCCCTTTTTTAAGGTTCAATAATTTACTTGTCCTGGAGTTAATAATTACCCTTTTTTGATACTTTTTTCTTTTTTTCCTCCTTTTAATTTTCTTTCCTTTCTACCTGTAAATTTTTTTCTAGATAAGCATTTTTTATGTTGCTCAGGCTGCCCTGAATTTGTGATCCTCCATTTCTAGCCTAACGAGTTGCTAGGATTACAAGCATATGCTACCTCACCCTGCTGGTTAGAGAAGAGAATGCACTTATCACAAATTTAACCCTGTGTTCTCCAGTTGTCAAAATCTTCAAAGCACAAATAGGAGAGATATTCTATCATCTCCGGAAGATAATTTTCTCAGGAATACCTTCCTATTCAAATTTAGACAATGTTTCCTAAATTTGCCACAGAGTTTTCTTCAGAATGTCATCACAAAAACTCCTTCTCTATCTGGATTGAGACTCTCCTTTCAATCACAAACCTTTCCCTACATTCATTCTCCATTTTAGTGGATCCATCCTTCAGTTTCTGGAAAATAATAGGTTGGGAGGTGAAGCTTTTGAGATATGCAGATCCTCAGCTGCATTTGTCCCATACTTACACTGGATAGTTGAGTTGGGTACAGAATTCTGCGTGGTAAATCATCCTCCTTCTCAGCTTAGAGGTCATTGCTTTGCTTCATTGCTTCTACTACTCTTAGTGATATATCATTATTTTTGATGATGTATAAAATCTATTCTCTCCGAATGATTTGTGTGTGTACGTATGCTAGCTAGTTTTATGTCATCTTGACACAAGTTGAAGTCGTCTGAGAGGAGAGAAATTCAATAAAAAATGCCTCTGTAAGACTGAGTTGTAGGCAAGCCTATAGTACATTTTCTTAATTAGAGATTGGTGGAGGAGGTCCCAGCCCATGTGTGTGGTGCCATCCCTGCTCTGGTGGTGGTCCTGGGTTCTATCAGAAAGCAGGCTGGAAAACCAGAGGGAGCAGACAGTAGGCAGCACTTCTTTATGGTGTCTGCATCAGCTGCTGCCTCCAGGTTCCTGCTCTGTCTGAGTTCCTGCCCTGACTTCCTTAAATGATCCACTATGATGTGGAAGAATAAGCCAAATAAAATCGGCTTGGCTTTCTTCCTTCAATCACTAACTTAAAAATTGCCCTATAGATTTATTTATAACCCAATACATATGTTTTATATAAAATAGATATAATCCCAATATAATAAACAACAGCATTATGTTTGTTGAATATATGTGCAGCAAATACTTATATATATTGCATATACATACATACATACATATATATATATATCTTGCTGAGTCCGTTTTTATTGTTTGTGTATATATATGGTTTTAGGAGTGACCACTCTGCATCTGACATCCAACAAAATGTCTCATACCTGGGAGAGGCCTATTCTTCTTCCAGCATCAATAGTTGCCTGTAGTTTTTTACGTGACATTACAAGACATAGTAGTTCCAAGATTGGAGCAGAGAGACATCCAGAGTCAAGTCCAACATGCTTCCAACATATGCATTATCATACTTCTTTGATTTTTGTATTATTTTAGAAATATGATAGTTAGTATATCTTTCCCAAGTTGGGCATCACATATCTTCAATGTGGGCTGCAACAAAATGAACAAATGATACCAACAGAGCCAATCCCTTTCTAATTTTGCTCATGCAAGTTTAAATTTTGAACACTGGAGAAGCTGCTGTCATAAATAGCAGGCCGCGGTGAATGTACGATATGACATTCCTTTGCTTATCTGATTATACAGGTTGATCTCATTTAAGATGAGAAACTATTTTGATACATGCCTCTCACAGAAACATAAGAAATTAGCTTCATAAATTCGAGAAGCTCCATGGGTTCTTTATGACTGAGTTGTCACTTGCGGCCTGCAGGCAGTGAGCCAGTGTTGATTAAATAGTTGCAACAGGCAAACATTTTGCAGCTTTACCGGGAGTTGCAAGGGACTAGCTGTCGATGTGATTTCCATCCCAAGTGTTTTATGAGCTAATGAAAGGATGGGAGAGATAGAGAAAGCCAGCCTGTGGGTGCATGAGCACACACACACATGACAGCACCAACCTGAGACAATGGTGATTCTAACAGTGGCAGCTCCATGTCCAGAGAGTCTGAGACAATTCATAAGTCACTAGGGGTGTTTTCCTTTACCAGACACGGTAAAGTTGTTAATTTTGGAAAGATTTTGAGGATTTTTTTTTTCAAAAAAAGAAAATCAAAGAGGCTATAGAGTTCAAGTGTTTAACTAACCCTGTAATAATTTCTTCCAAGCACCGTGACTGCTTTCTTCCCAAGTTGCACAATATTTGATAAATGAGTGGCATTAATCAGAAAAACATTAATTTAAATTAATTTGGCATGAAATCTTTGATATATTTGTAGAGTTTATAAATTTCCTTCCTTTTCAGTTATTCAAGTTTAAATAGAAACATATGACCTGAGGGCTGGCAGGGACATCTGAAAAGTTATACAGATTCATAAGGACAAAGAGTTATGAGATGATGATGGAAGTAGCTCATATTATCAGGGCATTCATTATTTTGAGTTTAATAGTAAAGTCAAGAATTGTATTGATGTTGTGATTCAGTGAAAAATACATGAAAACAGCTCTTCATTGGGTCCTTTATTATTTGGAATATAGCTATCAATAATTGCTGATTAAGAATTAATAGCTATGTTCAAAATAGTCAGTGATGATACATGGTTTATGTTAGTCATGGAATGCACAAACTTTGATATAAGGATGCTGAATTCTTTTTTATTTTACTGATTTTTTTCCATACATTGTGTTTTGATCATGATTCCCTACCCCAGTCCTCCCAGGTCACTCCAACCTTTGACTTCCCAACTTCAAAGGTTTGGAACACATGGAAATGAGAGATATAGCAAGATTTTGTTTTTTGGGCCACCAGTTCACAAACAGCAACATAGAGATTTAATATTAGTTGTGAAAACTTGGTCTTTAGCATAGGCTTTTTTTCTATCTAGCTGTTATAACTTAATTAACCTGTTTCTATTAATCTACAATATATCGCATGGCCCAGTTACTGTTTCTCTGTCTTGTATGTCTCACTTGATCTGTATCATGCTGCTGTCTCCATGCTACCCATCTTGTTTCCTCTGTGTCTGGTTGATGATGCCACCTTTTCTCTTCCCAGAGTCCTCTCTGTCCCCGGAAATCCTGCCTAGCCTCTCCCTGCCTAGCTAGTGGCCATTCAGCTCTTTATTAAACCAGTCAGAAGATGCCTTGCCAAAGACATATCTTCACAGTGTAAACAAATATTCCACAATGGAAAGATGCAAAGCTCTTAGCATGTTTTTTATGTTTTACTACTTATTTTTTTTATCACAGCTATTACTACACATACAATAGAGCTGTGATCTTTACTCTTTCTGAAAATCCTTAACTCCTATGACTCCATGTTCACATTAGAGCTTTCTGTAATGTGATACCTCTTTTCCCCATCGAGGAAAATTACTTGGCTATGGTACCATTCTCCTTGACCACACTGTCAAGGAGACCACACCAGCAGCCCAGTCATTTGGGTGGACAAAGAAAGCATAGTGATCAAATCAGAGTTAAGTATTTTACAAGGTGGGAGTAGGGAACAAAGTGGAGTGGTTTTTAAAGAGAGTTTGGAGATGGTTGTTGCCTTATAGTCTTAAAAATCACCACTAGCCTGAGAGCAAAGGGCAGGCCTGCTGTATATTGGCCATGAGACTTTGGGCAGTTTCTTAATATCCTTGTACTTATTTCTTCATTTGTGAATAGGAGCTGAAGTACCTGCCACCAGGGTATCTGTAAAGGTCATACAATATTTTCTTTGCTGAAATACCTATTTTATAGTGTGTTCTCAGGGCTCAGGTGGCTGCAAGTGAATATTTATTGAGTCATGATGGGAATATTGCTGCTTTCGCATGGCAGGCACTGTAAATCTAAGCAGAATGAAAGGCTATCACTCAGATTTCTCTCTTTTTGAAAAATTTATTTTTTTGCCAACTTATACCTGCATATAGTGAAATTTAGACTTTATTCTTTCTATGTCTTCTTCTACTGTGGCAAGACTTTCCAATAGTTCCTCCTCCAGTGTTGTGTGTGTGTGTGTGTGTGTGTGTGTGTGTGTGTGTGTGTATCCCATTGAATTTAATAATAGTTGTTTACATGAGCATAAGTAGAAGTGATGTACTTGGGCACGGGCTATTTCTCACTGGGTCTATTACAAATTAAAATGACCATTAGCTACCAACAGTTCCCTGAGAGATGTGCTTCATGAATTTCTTTCTCATTCATGCTAAAAAGCTAATGGATCCCATCGTGTGCAAATAGCCACAACTGCGTCGAGTTCATGAGTTTAGCTGTCCACATCCAGAAGACATACACTCATGTCACACTGCCTTGCCATCTGGTTCTTATATTCCTTCCACCCCCTCTTCCACAATGTTCCCTGAGCCTTGGAGGGGGGTGATCTATCTGTCCTGTTTAGGACCGAGCATTCTGCCATGCCTTATTGTTGGTACTTTGGTTATGACCCTTTATATTAACTGATGCCCATAGTTATAAGATGCTTCTCTGAATCTGGGAGCACCGCTAATCTGTGGGCATCAATATGAACATTCATAAGGTAGTTAAAACATTAGGAGTAGGCTCCCCTCTGGGGCAATCTCTTCTCTGGCCAAAGCCTCTTGACTAGGTTGTCAGTATCACACATGGGTCTGCCCAATGGAACAGGGCTCAAATCCAGGCAGAGAGCTGTTGGTTACACCTATAACATAATGCCATGTTTTTATTTCTGGGTATTATGTCAGGATATGAAAATATTCAGTGTGATAATACTCAGTGTGATAATAAATACTATAGTTTGTTGACTTCTTTACTCACTGACTGGCAACATGGGTTGCGTCTCATTTTTGGTGCTTAGGAACAAATCAGTTATGAATTTCAAAGTATATATTACTGGGTATTTTAGTTTTCATTGAAGTCTATTTTTTATTTCATTAATTCACTCTTGCTACTAAATAAGGAAAACATACAAGTGGGCAATATATTGTCTATCTTTGTTGATATATCTCTTAGTCAAAATAAAGACAATTTTGACATTTATTTTGGTACAATAATATTAAATTATATAGCTTGACACTCAGAAGTTATATATTGCCTAGAAAATATATCTATGCCACATGCTAGTAAAGATGCATGATTATATTTACATAGAAAAGATGTCTTTATGCCTGTAATACACATTTGCTTGAAAATTTCTACTAAACAAGATATCTTCCAGTGCTGGCATGTGATAGAATTTTATATTTTATTATGAATAATAACAAACATTGGTACAATCTTAAGTTTGTCTATCAGTTCAGTGGCATAGAAGAGTTAAATAAATGAATAAATAAATAAGTTAAATAAACTACATTTTGAAATAAACCAAATATCTAAATCACAGCAGTTTTTTTTCATAGTCACTAAGTGAGAATCTTTTTCTAAGAGTGGATAATTGGTAATAGTTACTCAGCAACTGTTCAGTAGCATTAGCAAATTCATATGAAATTGTTACTATTTGCTGTAACTCCATGGATACATATATGCATCCACACATACCTAGGTTGCTTATTAATGTAAACTAGCCTTTGTTGAAGCCCTGGGGTATGTTCATTGTTAATAATCTCAGAGCTAAGAGTGCTGAGGGACAAGCACAGGAATGAATCAGTGGCTGGAGAAACTTCTCCCAGCGAAGGAGGGATGGAACTGTGCTGGGCTCCATTTCAAAGTTCATCAACAGTGGTTACCTCACCTGCAAGATTAGAATCAGCAGATTCAAGTCAGCGAGCATACCGAATTAAGATCTCTTAATTAAACTGAGGTTATGAATTCTTTCAGTTACAAAAAGGGAATATAAAATCATAAATTTCTTTGGGTTAAACTAGTTGCTAATGGAATATGGTGCAGGTGGATCCCGAGTCAGTGTTTGCATCCTTCTTAGCATTGTGCCCACCAGGACAGGTTCATTAAGAATCTGCTTGGAAGAAAGTCTGACAGCATTGAGAATTAGCCTGTTGCATGGGAGAATGAAATAATAGACAAACTTGATAATTAGAATTGGGTACCATGTTTTAATACAATATGCTGCTTGCTATTTGCTCTCCAGGTCGATGATTATATATTAATTTATAGGAGAAGGGTAAAAATAAAACAATATGTTGCAAAAATTGCCAACACACTAAGAGCAACATTTTTTTTGGTGCCTACTGGACAAGCAGGCTATAAAATAATGGAGGATTTTGCGGGGTGGCTGAAGAGAATATCCAACTTTGGTACATGTAGGGCCCTGACCAATCAGTCGCACTTGTATTTTCAATTAAAACTTGTTTCCAACACCATGGGAATAATCAAAGCCTTTTGTGCCAAAATCTAACATCCAAGTCTCAGACTCAAGTGTTTGGAGCAGTTTTTGGCATGAGATGGAATTTTGTGCCCTTAAGATGAGGGAGTCTTGGTCTAGAAATCAGCACCACGGACAGCAGACTGCACAGTTAAAGGCAGGTTCAACACTGGATCTTCCTGAAAGAAGCGCTGAAAAAACAAGGTGGAGGGGGTGGTGAGGGGTAAGGTAAGATGAGATTAGATGGAGACAGAAAATAGTTCTTTTTTTTTCTCATTCTTGAAAAACCCCAATGGGAGTTAAAAATGGGCCTAGAGAGGGGGCGATTTCAGAGAAAAGAGGATCTAAGAAAGGTAGGGACAGCACCCTGAGGGCTGATGTTATTTCTGCTAATCTGGTATCATTATTTCTGTGCCTGAACACAGATAGTAGAAAGGAAAGCCTAGGGTTACCAATGTTGTTTCCAGTGAGACTAGGTTATGAATTTTTTTGTCATGCATGTTTTAATATACATTTCACTGCAGGGAGAAAGGAATCTTAATTATAGAGGCCCTCAGATACAGTAATTGTGTGTTTGGATTCAGAAACAGTATCCTACTTTCCTTTTAATCTTGTCTAAAGTCTGGCAGATGTGCAAGGAATAGACAACCAGCATTTTTCAGCATTTTAGGGAATGCTTTAGAAGGTGGAAAGTAGAAGAAAATGTTATGGTATATGTTGTTACATAAAAAGTCAGTATGATATGAACCAATAAATATTTAGTCATATTATAAACAGTATAATGTGGGTTGTGAGTTCAGAAAGACATACTTATAAACTCACATGTAACACACACACACATGACACACATCACACACACACACAAACTTATTACAGTGGTTTTCATAACATGACTGGAAGTTGAGTAGGTCAATCTGATATGGTTGTATGTTTGCCCAATAAGAAGGTTACTTTTGGATAGTTGGCACTATGCTCCATAGGTGGAATTCCTTCTTCCGCAGGGAAGGCAAAGCCTTTGTTTCAGGAAGCATTTGATATAAAGGTTCTTATTTCCTAATTGACAGGCCAGGAACATCGTTAGGAAACACACTCATTTGATATTGTAGGTGACCAAGCAAATAAGACTCCAGAAAGGCCGGATAACACACAAGCTGCTGACTTCATGCCATAGTTTGGTGACATGTCTTAGTGATTTAGAGTCAGATTTTGGTTCTTGGGAGGGCACCGACAAAAGCAAACCAAAGGGGGAAAATACCATTTTATCAAAATTATGTGTCTCAGTAGTTTGATGAAGTTTCTACTGATGTTGTTGGGGGAAGGTGAGGGACTTGTCAGGTATGAGTTTGTGTGTAGGTTGGGGATTTTAGTTGCTTCACCATATCCAGCAGGTAGAGGCAAGAAGCTAGAAGGTGTGTACCAACTGCAACATCTCAGTTGGTATCCCCTTTGCTGCAGGTGATTTGTATGAAAACCTTTGTTACTATCTTTCCACCTTTAATATCTACTGATCTAAACTGATGATCTAATTCTTGGTGTGGCTCAGGTGATGGAGGTAGTGCATGTATATTCTTGTGTGGGAGTGTGAGCACCTGCATGTGGAGGTTAGATGATGACATCAATGTCTTCCTCACTTTTCACAGTTTTGTGTGTGTGTAAGAAAGAGACAGAGAGAGACAGAGGTAGAGATAGGTAGACAGATCGATAGATTGATTGATCGATTGATTGATAGATAGAGTGTTCAAGTGCCTTCAAAGCCCAGGGACATTGGATAACCTTGGATATAAAGTTGTAGGTGGTTGTGAGTTTCCCGACATAGGGACTGGGAGCTGTACTCTGGTCCTCTAAGAGAGCAGCAAGTACTCTTGACCACTAAGCCATCTCTTTCCAGCTCCCATCTAATTTGAGGTGGGATCTCTCATCCAACTCGGGGATCAAGGATATGGCTAGAGTCAATTGCCAGTGAACTCTAGGAATCCTGCAATCTCTACCTCCCCATGCTGGGTTTATAAACAGGTGCCCCTGTACTTAGCTCTTCAAGGTTGAGCAATAGATACTTTATTAACTGAGATGTCTCCTCAGCTTTCTAGTGGTCTCTTTTTACATATATCTTTAAGCATAAACTTTCCTCTGATTTTGAAAACTGGAGAAACATTTGGAAACTGTCAGACTCTCTTTTGCACTTTAAAAAGGCAGTCCCTATCTGTGTGGTTCTACTTGCATTGGAACACACACACACACACACACACACACACACACACACACACACACGGTCTTGCAGATCTTGCCAGGCAAAGACAAATTATATAAGGAACATAGCTCCTTGTTGCAAAGTACAAGGGAATCCAAAAGTCCCAGTTCGAAAGCTTGGACCAAGTCCTAAAACAAATAAAATCGACAAGTGGCTCACAGGTGATGTCAGCTGGAAAGACCCAACAAAATTGATTTCTGCTTTCTTTTGTGAGAACACAGAAAGCTTACTGATTGTACACAAGTACAATTGCTACATAAATTTTCATTTGCAGTAGGAATACATATATAGATCATACCCATTTGTGGTTGTAATTTCTTAGTAATTTAGCAAAAACCAGATCTTTAGGATGCTGAGATATCCAGTTTAAAATGAGTTGTTTTCCTAAAATACGGCTTTATACTTAGATTCTTTTATCAATTCTACACAGTAATATTTTCTATTTAGATAAAAATGTACTCTTTTCTTTTGAAAAAGAAATTCTTATTGGAGTGTAACGTACATGTCAAAACTTGCACAATCATAGACAGCTGGAAAAAATGATCATAAAATTGATGCCTCTAGGGGAAATACAATTCGGATGAATGTTATCATGATACAATTATTGTGTTCATTTTTATCTACAAAGAAAACCATTATCTGGACTTCAAACAAGCATTTTGTTTTGCCTGCTTTTGTAATTGGTATAAATGAGGTGTTACAGTATGTACACTTTTAAGGCTGACATTTTTCATATAATTATGTATATAAGTCCACCATTACTATTGTGAGTAGCAGTCATTTTTTATTGTTGTATGGCATTCTAATGTACAACTATAATACAAGTTATTCATAATCCTGTTATTTAATGAAAATACTAGTTGCTCCCAATTTGAACTATTGTGAATATTACTACTGTGAATATTTTTCTATGTGGTTTTTAATGTACATTTCTGTGTATTGTATAAGGGCAGAATTGCTTGGCTGTAAGGCAAGGGTATGTTGGCTTTAGTAGTTATTGCCAAACAGTCTTCTAAAGTGATTGTGCTAACTTATATTCACATCAGAAAAAGCCTTAGGGTGCAAATTGAGCTTTTTGCACTTTTTTATTTCTTGGATATTTTCCCCTTTAATTTTTTTCTGCCTTGGTAGTTGTCTTATGCCTCAAAATTATTTTGCCTAGCTCCTTGAATTCTTCTTTCAGAATGTTTGTCTACATCACTATAACCTATCATTACTGAGAACATCTAGTATGGATGCCCTTTCAACCTCAAAGATAGTAAAACACTTTTATTTTATTTTCCTTAATGTTATAATTATATAAGAATCAGGCACACAAATGAATTTGAATAGAGATAAAGATACAGGAACTATCATAAATAGAAAAGGCAATAAACTGTAATAGCGTTGAAACCACAAAGTGTGAGATGGACAGCAAAGTTAGAGAGGCCGTATTCCTCCCCTTTTCCTTGGTGACAACTTTGGGTTTGATTTAAAAGCTATGAGAAATTGTTGAACACCTTGATATAAGAGAAAGGATCAGATTTCAATTCTCCAAAATAAATGTTAGAAACACTAAGAAGAATGTGGATGAGAGACTGAAGCTGGGCTCCAGAAAATGACTCATTTAAGAAGTTGCAAGAAAAAACAGTGTCAAAGATAGAAGACAAAAAGAGTCAAGAAAGAAAAGAAAGCAAGTTAAAAGTTGATTTCTCACCAGCTACCTAAAAGCCAAAAAAGCAGGAAACAACATGTTTTAGTTCCTGAGAGCAAATTAATTGCCGGCAAAGATGATTATACCCAGCAAAATATCCAGCAAAATTATAGTTTAAAAGAGATGTTAAAAAAAATAAGAACACAAGAGAACCAAACACTAAGAGAGTTCACGACAACCACATACTGCTGCAGAGAATCCTTCCAGAAATAGTATGCATGGAGGGAGAAGAAAGCCAGCTTCATTCACAAGGGCACCAGCAAAAGTATATTTCACAAGAGAACTCAATGAGCCGAATCCATCATGTGCCATAGCAAACCTCCAAGGCTAACGGGAGGGGGGAGAAACGATGCAACGGTGCTCCAGCCAACCACAGCCGACAGAACCAGAAGAATCAGCGAGCCCTCTCAACGCAGGTGACCTTACACGCAGAGGGTCTCCACTCACCGCTTAAATGGCATAGGCTAGTTGGCTAGATTAAAAAGCAAGATATTACTTGTTTTCTCCAAGAATCATACCCCAATTTCAAAGGCATCTACAAACTGGGAGACAAAAAAAAAAATCTGTATTTTAATGTGTGTATGTGTGTGCGTTTGTGAAGTCCATGAAACTACAAAAGGGACCTTTAAAGGATAGGAGGAGATCTCAAGGCAATGGGAGGAGAGGGTAATAGAATACATGTGAGATGGAGTTACAAATAGGTCTATGGGGGGGGGGAGGAAGAGGAACATCAATGAGAAAAGGGATGGACAGAGAGTTTGTATGAAATGCTATAGTGCAATGCACTATTCTGCATGCCAACATTAGGACTCCCCATGGGGCAGGGAGCCCTGACTGCTCTTAGGACTGGAGAGGGAGGGAAATGGGAGGTGGGGAGGAGGTGGAAATTGAGAAGGGAGGTGTTATTCTGGTGTATTGTACAGAGAAGGAATAAGGCAGGCTCGTATTAAAATGGGAGATTTCGGGCTTAAAGACTGGAAACGAGGTAAGCTGGAGGCAGAGTTTTAGTTTTAGAAGAGCGGAACTTGTGGGTAACTGGCGCAGGGTCTGTGGCACTTTCCTGAAGCCTTTGAGGTTTATACCGGGTGTATTGGCATAGGAAAGGGCAATAAGGACCAAAATAAAGATGCAATGAGTGGAAGCCCTGGGTTTTCCACGTTGATTCAAGCTAATCAGCGAGAAATGGCCTCAAAACATAAGATCAGATCACTGAATGCTGTTCCTGCTCATTTATTATTTAAACAAAGTGCTTCTTTGAAAAGCCAAGCATTTGTGCAGTTGTTTGGGGACCACTCTGACTGTTTTAGGGCTCATTAAAGAACATCCATTGGAAGGGAAAACAGATTCCTAACATTTTCACCATGCGATCCACTGGAAAGCACTGCCCCAAGAAGACGACACTGAAGCATCTGTTATGTTCTTTCCTCTGAGAAGAACTGGTTAAATCATTTGCAGCATCATCTGATTAATTCAACACAATGCTTTGTATTTCCCAGAATGACTTGGCAGCACATTGACAAGGGAAAGGATTTGGTAGAAAGAAATGTTAAACTTCCAGTTGGTCCTTTTTGCCACGTGATCATTTCCCCCCACTATAAAGCTTGTTCTTTGGTCCAACTAAGAAGTCAGAAAACAAAAATGAAAAAAAAAAAGATTAAACCACCCACTATAAACCAAACAATGATAAAAAACAAAATGCTTACTTCTAGTTGTAGAATACGATAACCTCCAAGTTCTGAGGTTAACCTCCTTCCTTCCCTCTGTCCTGTCTTGAGTGGAATTGAGGCAGGCAGTACTCAAGCATGATGAAATACGGCTCTTTCTTTTCTGAGATGTGTAGTTTGTTCCGGCCGCTCAGACCGGAAATAATCACACAAAGGTATATTATTTGCAATACTGTTTGCCAACAGCTTAAACTTATTGCTAGCTAGTTCTTACATCTAGAATTAACCCATTTTCGTTATTTTATATTTTACCACAATGCTCGTGGGCTACTGGCAAAGTTCCAGCTGGCAACTCGCGTCTTTCCCATCTGGTGACTACATGGTGTCTCCTGACTCCACCTCCCAGCACTCAGTTTAGTTTCGTGTTCCCTGCCCCACCCCCACCCCCTATTCTGTCCTGCCAGGCCCAAGACAGATTCTTTGTTAATAAATGGTATTCACAGCATACAGAGGGGAACCTCACATCTGAGATGGACACCAGGGTGACTGGTTTCCATGCCCATGATGGACTTTCTTTGGGTTGCAAATCTGACGAGCTGGTGCTGGCTGCTTGGTCTAGGTAATGAGCAGACTCAAGGCAGGAAGAAAGCTGTAATTAGGATGATGTCTGCTGTGGGCAGATGTAGTGACAGTGAACCAGAAACTGGAAGGCAGAAATGACAGAGCCCCTGTCTATCTAAGCAAGTCACTGGAAAGAGCTTCCTTTATGCACCAGCTGCCACTTGGAAGAGTGACGCCTGCACATCAGGGAGAGAGAGCAAGATGAACCTAGTGAGCAGGGAGGGACTGTGGTGCAAAATCCTGTGAATGCAACTCACATCCGGGTACTGCCATGTTCCAGTCATGTGATGCTGGATGATTCCTTTACTCTTTTGATGACAGTAAAGAATAAGAATAGTGATACCTTTCCCATCTTTATGTTAAAAAATTGATAACATTTTGTTCTTCAGCCCTCAGATCGCAGGTTGACAAGGTCCTATTAAAGCTTCTCCTTTCCTCCCACTTTTTTTTTAGGAGAAGCAATCATAAAATGCTAAATTATAAATTCCCAAGGAGAGAGATTGTGCTGACATTGCATTCTGCAGAGTAACCATGCGTTTTACTCGGGCACCCACAATCGTTTGTTGAGCTAAAGGAGCATGAACATCCATACCAGCAAAGTGTTGGCAATCAATTCCTTTCTTCAGTGTCTTTAAGGTTTATCATACAAGTCTTTCACTTGCATGGCTAGAGTCACCTCAAGATATTTTATATTATTTGAGGCTGTTGTGAAAGGTGCTATTTCCCCAATTTCCTTCTCAGTCCATTTGTCATTTATAGACAGAAGGGCTACTGAGTTTTGTACATTAATTTTGTATCCTGCTACTTTGTGGAAAGTTTTTTTTTTATCAGTTGTAGGAGATCCCTGGTGGAACTTTGAACATGTTTTGAGATATAGCTTATCAATTCTTTTATTTCTTCTATTGATAACTTTCTGTTTAGCTCCATAGTCCTTTATTTTTATGGTAATTTCTTAAGCTATCTTATTTTTTTTAAATCTTAACAGTTTGTTTCCTTTTACTTTTGAGGTTATAATATAATCACATAATCTCTCCCTTCCCTTTCTTCGCTCCAAACCCTCACAGATATCTCTCCTTGCTCTCTTTCAAATTCACAGCCTCCTTTTTCATTAATTGTTTTTAGATGTATATATACATTTATATGATCTATATCTAACTATGACCTGCTCAGTCTGTAAATGTTATTCATATGTATGCTTTCCAGATGACTATTTGGTAGTTGATAACCAGTTGGTGCAGTTTTCCCTGGAGAAGCCTCTTTCTCCCATCTCAGGACTCCTTAGTTGCCTTTAGTTCTTTGGTAGGGTTGAAGCTTCACGCCTTGCCTACTTTTTAACTCCATTGTTTGTTTCCGAGACTCTTTGTCTTTTGAGTTCTTTGTATATTTGGGTGGTAACCCTCTGTCAGCTGTGTAGCTGACTCTTTCCCATCCCATGGGCTTCTCTACGCACTTGATTGCCTTCTTAACTGAGCAGAAGCTTTTTAGTTCTATGACATCCAAATTGTCAGTTGTTGGCCTGGATTCAGTGGCAAGTGGAGTCCTGTTTAGAAAGCCAGTTCTTTCGCCTGCCTCCCTTTTCTTCAGCAGTTTTGGCATCTAAGCTTTCAAATTGAGATCTTTAATCCATGTGGACCCAGTTTTAGTGCAGAGTGATAGGTATAGGTCTAATTTATCTATTTTTTTGCATGTGAAAATCCATTTTTTCCCAGCACCATTTGTTGAAGGTGTTGTCTTTTCGCCATAAAAATTAGGACTACTGTTTGATCCAGCAACCCCATTTCTAGGTATTTGTCCAGAAGACTTGGACTAAGGACCTCAAAGAGATTAGCACTCTTATATCCATTACAGTGTGTTTACAAGACAATACATACAAATCACCAAAATATTCATTGTCATATGAACAATAATCCTAAGTATACACATGCATTGGAGTATTATTCATTCCTATGTCTTGCGATACTGACTACATGGTTGCCATGGGAGAATGTCAGAGTAACTGGAAGGAGGCATCCATGACAAATACTGCATAATTTGCCTATGTGGGCTGGCTCCAACAGTGAAACCCATGTAAGCCGAGACAGAACAGAGGTTGCCAGGCTCTGGGAAAGAGGAGAAATGGAGTGCTAACAATCAAGAGACTAATGTTTTCATAGTACAAGATGAAATGCTCTAGAATCTTAGAGAATGGTACACATGTTGATTATTCTTACCATAATAAAATAAGAGCAAGGAAGAGCAAATATCACTGTATGGAAGGCACTGAGGTTATGTGTTAGATGTGCGTTCTAATCTTAAGGTAATTTCTTTGCAGTTGTGCCATTTATTTATTTTTTTTAATATTAAACTGATGCATATAGTTTAAGATGGTAGTTATTGCAAGTAGTCCCATGAATAAGCAACCAGTAGCATAGATAATCATTTGGGGAGAGAGGGTGGCATCCTTTCTGGCAAGGATGACTTGAAAACCAGACTTCTTAATAGTTTTCATGCTAGAAACATGGCTCACTGGGTACAGGTGCTGTTGCAGAGCCTGAAGACTTGAGTTTGATCCCTAAAACCCGCATGGTAGAAGGAGAGAAACAGTTCCTGCACACTGTCCTCTGGCTTCCGTATGTGCACTGTGGCACATACATACACATGCACAGACAGACAGAAAGACAGACACACACAATGAATGAATGAATGAAAAAATAAATGAAATTGAAAAGTAATGTAGCTTTTTATTTCATTTGAAAATATATTTATATTTTATTTAATCTTTGAGAACTTTGTTCAAACAGGAAATGTATTTTTACCTTATTCACCTCCCATCCTGACCCCTAACTTTTCCCAGTTCCACATCCACCTTCTCTCAACTTCTTGTCCTTTTTTTTTCTTCTTCTCTTGTTTTTTGTAATCCATAAGTTGAACATGAGCCGCTCATATACTCATGCATCTGGGGCCATCCTCTGGATCACAGTGGATTCACAGAGGCCACAATGTTAAAGAAAACTAATTCTTCCTTACCCAGAATCCAAGAATGTAGTTTGAAAACAATCTATTTTATTAGAATTATATTTTGTCTTTTTGTTTTTGAGATGTGTGTCTCATGTGGGTCTGGCTGATCTGGAACTTACTATGTAGACCATAATAGCTTCTGCCCTGTGGCGATCCTTTAGCCCCTGTCTCCCAAGTTCTGGGGTTACAGGTATGCCTCACCATGCCCAGATACAAATTTTATTTTTTAATTTTCACTTTTTAAATTTTATGAAAAGTTTGCAAAATTAAAAAAAGTCACACACCAAAATCAACCAGACTTCATGTCTATACAACTTGAATGCATATATATATAAGTGAGAATCGGCATTCAAACTGGAAGCTGTGAGCTTCATATGAAATTTGACACATTCAGTATCAGATATATTTTACACAGTTACCTACCACCCAAACCAAAAAATCCACGACAGAACCAGAACTAGAAAAACAATTAGCTTTACTTCCTCACTCATAAGTCCTGTCCATCACCCGCATTCAGTCCTTCCTTGTCCCCGTACATTAGCTTTCCTTGTTCTGTTTTCTTCATATTACATTGTATTCACCTGTATGTTTGTTTACAGATTTGCATATATTATTGCCTAGATTCGGCATATGAAACAATTTATTTTTGACCAAGGTTAAAAAAATCTCAACTTACTATCTTAAACATCTGCACCTGTACGGCTCAATAGCACCAGGTGTATTCATAGCGGAGTGTAAGATTGCCAGAACTTTCTCTCTCACCAGCTGAAGCGTCTCATCCACGAACCATCTTTACAGTCAGTTTCTCCTTCAAATTTTGACAATCACCAACCCATTTTCTGTGTCTCTTGATTTGGCTGCTTTAGGTATTCCTATAAGTAGAATCTTATAAAATATATCCCTTTAAAAATATAGCTTTTGAGTTTGGTCCATAATAATAGATAGGGATAAATCATAGCAAGTCACCAATAGGGGCCAAATAAGATGAAAGGGTCAGTACGGAGTCAAAGGATGTGTTTTCTAATGTCTGCAGAGATAGTGTGGTGATCAGAAGTTCAGGTATTGGGATAATTTCTTTGGGGCAAATTCCTTTTATGTTATGTGTGCATTGGCTGTTGTTTATTGTGTATGCCTTTATCTGACTCTACCCGGCAGTTTCTAATTCAGAGCAGATCTTGGAACATCAGTTGCCCACAATGCATATAAAGGTGCTATCCAGATTGCAAAAAACCCCTGCCTAGGATCAAAAACACAGACTCTGGATTGCTTTGTTTGTGTTCTAACTCTGGGGAGTAGGGTGCTTTGAACTGACTTTTAAAAAGGTGTGTTTATTTGTTTGAGATTCAGTGCAGAGTTATGAACAATCTCAATGTGGGTTTATTTAATAAAGAGCACAGGCATGCGTGTAACAAACTCCCAAACGTGTTTTCCAGCTGACTTGATCATTAATCAGCAGTTCTGCATCATCGACAATCAGTAAATATTCATCTACAGTTTTTAGGAGGAGACTAACAGCTCTGGTTCTCAATTACAGCATCTTCTGCTTGAGCTCTATGCTTAATTTTCCTGAATGGGTCATGTGACTTCTGCCAACTGGATGGGAACAGACCTCTCTCTGAGACCACCTGCATCTGTGTAGCACCTGAATGTGGGTGAGGAAAAGGGCCTTGACCTCAAGATGTGTCACTTCTAGCTGAGAGAATGTTATTTTGTCAGAGCAGAGGGAACCTGGGAAGTCAAAGTCTGGCTTTCATATTTTGAGACTGGAAGAAAATAGGAACTAAGTATAATACCACACTGAATCTTAAACAAATAAACATGTACCTATGTATGAACAGACAGGGATGCTGGTATTTGAAGCAGCTTCTTATAGGATTATATTTGTTTGCGTAGGCATGTATTCTTAATTTAAAGGAGTCAGATTGGGTCAGATATAAGTTGTATTATTAATAATAATAATGCATTTACACACTGTTTCAGAGTTTATAAGATATTTTCAACACCCAGAAACCGACTTACTTTACTTTACTTTTATAAATAAGACTTGAAAAGTTTTCACAGCTTACTCAAGCTCATTGGGCAGATTTTCGAACCCAGTTCCTCCAAATCCATGATGCCTTAAAATATATTGTGATTTTTTTCCATCAAAGTATGAAGTTACACTATTCTGTAGACTTGCTCTCTGTAAGGCAACGGATTAACTTCCCTTTATTTCTGGGCATAGAATACAGATTGCATTTCCAGTCAAATTACTCAATAGGAAAAAAGAAGGTTTGCGTATCCAGGCCTGGCTCATAATGCCAGGCTCTTATTCTCCTTCCTGTCTTGAAGCCATGTGTTAAAGATGGCAAGGCTTATATCTACCTGAGTCTTTGTATAACTTGCATAAAAAAGAGCCCTTCCTCTTTGGAGAGATAAACTACAATTGAATTTATTGAGCAAGAGGCAAACTTCTATTATATTAAGCTACTGAGCCTTGGAACTTTCCAGTTTTAGAGCAGCTGATGTTTTTGTTTGTTGCCTTGGTAACACACTCTTGTTTTCCTTTAGTCTCTGTTGCATGGATGATAGTTTCTTCTGAAGTTAATTAGGGCAGGTGATCATCCTCCCCAAGGCTGCTCCTGTACCCTTATTTCCACTCACTTCTTTGAGCTCTCGTATCTTTTAAAGCACGCGAGAATTAGGCTGGGAGGCCACCTTCGGCTCTCGTATTATTAATATTAAATATTAAAAATTATTAACATAGTAACCAATGTCTCTGTCCACACATGGAGAACTTCAGGCACTAATTTACTGAACATATCACTGTGCGTGGCTTTCTGTCTTCTTCAATCCCTACTCTGATTTCTCCAGTTCACTTCCTCCTGTGATGATGGCTTGGGTACCAGGAGCTCTGCGGTGCATTGACCTTTCCACCACATCACCGGCCAGCATCCATCTTTTTCTTGTTGAGCCCCTTACTATCGAATCACTTCCCTGAGTTCCTTTGTCTCACTTTCCTAACTCTTTGTTCCTGGCCTGATTCCAACTCTCAATGAATCTACTTTGGTCCCCTTCTCCCACTACCCCAGAATAGGTGGATATGGATGGAAAATAACATACCAGTTTTGACTTCCTTAACTTTACATTCATAACCACAGAGTGAAATTGGAAACACATCCCAGCCAAGCAATGCTATTGTGTTTCTCTTATCAATTCTGCCTCCTTTTTCAAACTTAAAGCCCCTCTAATTAGTTTTTCACTCTTCACGTTGTCCCCTGCTCTACTCATATTTACGTGGTACTCCTCTTTACTCCTCTTGGTATTTTACCATAAAAAATCCGAAAAAGCTTTTTCCTTTTCCATAGTCTCTGTTGGCGTTTCTCCTTGTACTTTTGCAGTCTACCTTTCTCTCTTGACGAAATGGATAAACTAACTTGCTGTTGTCCGAGGCTGGCTTTTCCGCTTCATGCCGGATTCTCTCCCGACTCACTGACAGCTACACCAATTTCCACTTTTCTCTTCTCTGAGGCATCAGCTACACCAGCATCCTCAGCTGGCATCGCTTCCCATGTGACGTTTCCCTCCTCTGACCCTTCTTCATTCAGCCCATTCCTCTGTGCTACCTTTAGAGAAACTTTCTCTGACTAGTCCAGCTTTGGAGAGCACACCGGCCGGCAAAACCGCTCTTGCCAAATTGCCAGTGACTGTTGTGTTGTCGAATTCTATGACTGTTTTTTAGTCTGTATGAGTCTGTATGAACCATTAATTGTGTTGACCTTTATTCTCAAAAAAGATAAAGCAAACTTTGCCTTTTTTTTTTTTCTTTCGAGACAGGGTTTCTCTGTGGCTTTGGAGCCTGTCCTGGAACTAGCTCTTGTAGACCAGGCTGGTCTCGAACTCACGGAGATCCGCCTGCCTCTGCCTCCCAAGGGCTGGGATTAAAGGTGTGAGCCACCACCGCCTGGCAAACTTTGCCTTCTTTACTGCTACACTCCCCCAATTTTTTTCCCACTTTGTTGGCCTCTTACTCTCAAGCACTTTTCCTGATGACCCCAACCCTCCCGAACTTTCAGACTTAGGACACGCTAAGATTTGGTTCCTGGCCTGCCGCTCTTGACCACATGGATCTCATTTGAGTTTCTCTCTAGTTAATTCACCTAGGTTTTGCTTTAAATGCACATGTAACTGACTCCCAAGGGTGTATACCAAGTCCTAGTTTTTTTTCCTTTACAATCTATACTTCTGATGTGTCTACATAATAGACATCTCAAACAGTACGGCAGTCGTGGGTGTTGGACAAATGACCCACCATAGTCCTTTCCCCCGCCCTCCAAACACTTTTGTAATAATGGTGAATCAATAAATAGGAACAACTAACATTCAGAGTTTAATTTGTGCTTGGCGCTCTATACCTAAAAGTATTTAATTATCAAGGTCAATCTGCTAGGTAAAAGATTATCTTTTTATTTTCATCTTTGATTGGTAAATGAGAAGATAAACAGAGAGACTCAAGTTCAGATCTCAGAGCCAGTATGTGGACTGACTAACCAGAGGTCACCAGTTTCCATAAATGGTTGAATGACAGATGTTTACAGCTCTGTGGCACAGACTGCCCCTGTTCTCACAGCTCATCTCTGCTCTTGTGTGAAAGCAGCCATACATACCCACAACAAACACACATAGCCGCATCCCGACACGTTATTTACGAAAGCAGCTGCTGAGTCACATTTGGTGAACACACTAAGTAGATTGTGAGTTCTTGCTTGAAGCTATTATCCTTGTATTGTCTGTGCTAAGTGTAGGATGGACCAAGCGTGTGCATTTGTGAATGACTCCACTCTCCCTCTTGGATTCCTCTATTCTCTTGTGAATGATCATGGGCAGATAGAGAATCCCATCATGACAGAGTGGGAGAACACCCTCGCCTCCCCTTAGGGCTGAATGAGAGCTCTGGAGAGGCAAACAACACAAGGGCAGGGGGTCCAGCACCTGATGTGGTCATGTGCAATGGTCTAGCTTCCAGAGACTCTGCCTGCATGACTAAGAGTTGCCTCTAGGATAAAGTCCTAACCTTTGTCAGTAGGATGTTTGCTCCTGTTCTCCTCCAGCACTGTAGAAACATCCAGAGCTTTGAGTACTTTGGGTGCTTGCAAGTCCTCTGGGCTAAGTTTTTGTGTGTTCTTTTGCTTTTTCTTCTTCTGCTCGGAAGATTGCCAGGTCATCCCAGCCCTGCTGTGCTCTGTGCCACTCTGCTCTAAAGCTTGGAGACAGGGGGCCCACAGAACTTCCTCCTTGCTGTGTCCTGTTACCTCACACTTGTTCCCCAAGTTGTTCTCGCCCAATAGAAACCCCAGCTTTGCTAGTGGTCTGACTTCCTAATATTGTGAGCCCCATGATGGCGGACACTCTCTTTCACTCATTATTTTAATTTCGTCATGTAACAGTATTTGCCATGGTGGGGTCTTGGTAAATAATCATCCAATGAATGAATAATGTGTATCAATTTTTTCTTAGGGGTAGAAGAACAAAAACTTCCTTCCTATTGTGCTCTATAGATCTTTATCTCAGGTAAGAATAAACCTAGTCTAGCAGTCTAGTACAGTAGATTAGTTATGGTGTTTTTAAGCTTAGAAGATGTGTAATAATACTATAAACATATTTAAATCAGTGGTTATGTATATACTGGGAAGAGCTTGGCCTTGGAGACCAACTGAAAGTTGATGTATATTCCTCCCATACCTTTTAACTTCTCTATGATCCAGCTTCTGGTCTGTAAAATAGGGATAAAGATTTGTGTCCTCCAAGATGCTGGTCATACCAAAGGAGCTGAAGTTTGGTAAACCAACTCCATCTCCATTTCTGCCAGGTCTATAGAAAGTAGCCACAGTAGCTACTGAGTTCCGTCATGACCCTTTGTAATCATACTGAGAGATACCAATGTCCAGAAGTCTTCACAAAAAACAGACTACCTTAAATTCATTTCATAAATTCAAACTTGCATCATTCTAGCGGTCAAGTTCAGATGGACGCTGTTTGCAATGTTACATTTCTGAGCCCTAGCAAGCTGAGGCAAATGTCGAAGGCACGACATACCCACAAGCACACTTTTCCATGTGGGTCTTGGCCCTGTGAGGCTGAGAGATTTCTATGCCATGTCTAACAAGTTATCACTGAAATAAGAGTTATTGTTGGTCCCAGTGTCTCCTTCTTAATATTGAAATTAATCCAGAAAGATTGGCTGGCAGACGAGCTAACCACTTGAGAAGATAGGGTTGGCCCAAGGATATGCCTCTTCTGGCATCTAGCTGGGAGGCTGGGGAGCAGTGCACTACAGGTGTTTTTAGTGACTGCCAATTTCCTTAATGTCTTGGGTGCCACAAACTGACTTTCCTCTGCCAGCACATTTGGTTTACAAGATGAATCCCCCATAAAACACTGCTGGTTACATTTACGGGAGCATATGCGAAATTAAACCACTGACCCGGCAGTCAAATAAAACTTCCCATAAATTGTGGAGCTTGTTCTTTGCCTTTCTTAAAGCAAATGAACCTTTTGTTCATTAATTTTTCAAATAAATGCTCTTACAACAAACACAAGCTTAATGGCTCCAGGACCCGGGAAACAAGTAAGAGAGCAGAGAATCCTGCTTCTTGGGCATATGCAGGGCTCCTTGGCTTGGTTCTACTAGCAGAGGTCCAGCTTTGATGGGGCCACCAAGGGGCAATACTTGGTAAGTCAGATCCAAGAACAAATTGAACATAAGGTCTCACGACGACTTGTACTTTGCCCAGGCATGTCTCAGGTAGAACTGGCTCCACATAGTGACTTAGAGTAAGGGACCACGATGCCTTCTTTGGCATCAACAGAAATTTCTATGTTCTGGGTCCGGGCAGTGCAAATAAGCAACACACATCCCAGTCAGCAGCCTTGTAGGAAACGGCGAGAAAGAGGGAGTGAGAGCACACAGTGCTGTTCACCAACGAGATTCGCGTGCCCGTCCCTTCCCCCGCCTCCCCGGCAGAACTTCCAACACATGGTAACTTCTTGGGGTTTTATTATCCTGGTTCTCTTGGGAGCGTGCTTGATTATTTTGTCATTATCTAAGGAGCTCCCTGGGAATCACTAAGGCTGTGCTCCGGGGTGTTCCAGGAAAGAAGTGTGAAGGAGGGAGCCTTGCTGAGGATGGCATGTTAATGTGTTCGATGTGCTCATTGTCCTCACTAGCTGCAAGTGGCGGTAAGGTAGCGGTGGGAAAGGGGACTTCCTGACCCCTTGCCCCAAATTTAATATTTGGGACATGCTTCCAAAATTGCTATTTGCGCAGGGCACATGAATCTCTTTGCAGAACTGCTGGGAGAGGGAGGGCATTGGCCTTGGTAAGTCAAGGGTTCAAGATTGCATATGAAAATCAATTTACAATGTAAGGTAATACACATTGTGCACACATGTGCACCCATGTGTGGCTTCCAGTCAGAAGGGGATTCTGGCATTTTCCATCTGGCATTTGAACACACACCTGGTGACCAAGGTCTAGCCTATTGCAAGAAATGCTTTGGCTATAAGAATAAGCCTCCAATTATTCTGTGATTTTTTTTTTTTTTGCCTGCATACCAATTTCCTTGAACACTTCCTACATTTCCCCAGGAAGATGTAGACATTCAGGTACCTTTTATCTTAGGAAGCTTTTAAGTTAAAGGCGTTGGGGAAAAAAGAATTCTAAATTCTCCCTTAGTTCTGTTTTTCTTTTTT
>NC_022024.1:15439554-15454869 GCF_000317375.1 Microtus ochrogaster
GTGTTTACTCTTTCTGTCTCAGTACTTCGTTGTAAGTTTCTCAAGGGAGGGGATTGTCTCTTGCCTTACACTTGCCTAGTATAGACCCCCTGCCCCTGTTCGATCTCTATGGGTAGAAATGTAGGAGGCTGGGCTCGAGAAATGGCTCAGAGGTTGAGACGGGCTCTTCCAGGGTTCTGAGTTTGTTTCCTAGTTCCCACCAGGAAGCTCCCAGCTGCATGCAACTCCACCTCCAGGGGAGCCAACGCCTCTAATTCCATGGACACTCACACAGACACACATGTGTATACATTATTAAACATAAAAGAAATCTCAGAAATCAAAAAAGAACTTGGTGGGCTTTCCCAGGTCATGTAAAAGGAGGTACGCCAGCCCCACTGGGTGTTTTTCTTGCTGAGTGTCTCTGTCTGTATTCATATGGTTAGGTGTCAGCACAGGCTGATAGGACAGCTACGTGACAACTCTGAGACCCTTGCCGTGCATTCTCAGAGTATTTAGGGATGGCGCTGCTTCACACGTGGCTTTCATAGGAAGCTCAATGAATAGCAATTAACGTCTTTCTCCAGAATGCAATTCAATTAACAGGAGAAGAAACTCTCAGGTGTGTTGGACATGGGACAACCTGGATCCTTGTTAACATTTAATTTGAAGAGCTTACACATGGCTGAAAATTGGTATGCTACATAGATCTTGATTTAAAAAAAGCACGCTTATCATTTTGTTGGCTGCCTACTGTGTGCCAAGCACTCCCTTGGCTGGCCATCTCCTGGTGAGCTCATATGTTACTGAGGGATTTGACTATGGATTTAATTTAACTTAATAGGATAGAAAAAAAATGACTCCATCAGTCAAATCGATGTATTTTGAATTAAAATGTATGAATTACTATTTATGCTCCTATAGTACACATATAAACACATATTAGGAGTCTACACCTAAACTACACCAAAGTAATACGTATTTTAACACAGGGAAGGTCACTTCAAGTTCACTTGTGGCAATAGTTGGAGAGCATAGCCTGTGGACTGCATTTTGTTTGAAATGATGGTTGCGCTAAATGATTACCTTCTAATTGAAGCAGCGCAGACGCTCCTTATGTGTGAAGAATGTGAACGTTTGGACTCATTTCCGTCGAGGAGGCTGACAGAGAGTCTTTTGTTTGCTCTTCTTGTGTTCACAATGCAGAACCCTCTTCTAGAAAAGCAGCGGGCTGTACCTTCAGCTGGAAAATAGATAGAGCTTTTAGTGGAAACGGAAAGTTCCTTTCCGTGTCAGTGACCAGAAGGAGGCTCTCTTCCACCTTAATGTATGAAGTCAGGACAAAAGGCTCCTGACTTACGTTTCTAGGCAGCCTTAATATTCCCGATGCTGTCTCCATCCTGGGTAGAACTTTGAGTTTTCCCCTAGGCGAACAGAATTAAAATTCTCATCACTAGCAAGGTTTTATCTGTTCATTTATATCACATTTCTGTTCTTGAATAATAGTTAACAAGAAATTTGGCATCAAATTCTCACAAATTTTGAGTATTCCTTTGTTCCTTTCCTTAATTCTTAACTTTGTTTTCTCAATGATGTCCAATTAAACATACTAAAACTTAATATCTTGGAATAAATCAGTCAGGCCTTAGAATTTTTTTTTTTTACTATAGTTACTTTCTCTCTCCCAACCCACCTTATCTCAGTGCCTCTCACTACTCTGTCTGTCACATGGAATAATCACAATTCACTCCCAATGTTGTAATCAGATATGCCAACAAAGTCACCACTAAGTTGATTCAGAATATTGATCAAAACACTTGCAATATTTGCAGAGTAAAGAAAGATGTGGATGATGCGCGTTCATAGCCGCCAGTGTGACTCAGTTAATCTCAGTACATTGGTGGTCCTCATTGTCAAGCAAGGAAGTTGACGAGGTTATTGTACAAATCACATTGTTGTTCATCTGAAAACCCGTCCTTTGACATGGAGGCAGAAGTGAAATACCCAACTGCAGCTCAGATAAATTCTCTCCTAGCGAAGCTGTTGGAGCCAGTGAATGGCAGATTGATGATGAATTCATCTGTGCTGTTCCTGCCTCCAAGGTTTTACTGCTAGACAGGGCGTGGAACAGACTGGTGTGCATTCTAAACTCTGCTTGGCATGAAGATTCTAGGGTCAGAGAATCGTACCCAAGACAGCCGCCTCCCAAAGATGCCCTCCAAATGCCTTTGCCCAGATCGCTGCAACCTGAGACTGTGTTTTGTTGCATGGCATAAGAACTTTGCAGAGGTCATTAAGGTTAAGGGTATTAACATAGAGAAATTATAGCTGAATGTGGTGGCACATGCCTGTAATCGCAGAATTTAGGAGGTAGAGGCAGAAGGATTTTAAGTTCAAGGCCAGCCCAGGGCACACAGTGAGACATTGTCTCACAAAACCAAATAAATAGGAAAGGGATATTATGGGGATATTATATAGCCTTATTAGCAGGGAACGTTCTCCATGTTTCTGAAACTCTGGGTTTTCAGAATGAGTTGAATTTGGTTCATCTAGGAAGTCATGGGCATGAACTGGTTGACAGTCAGCAAGGAAACAGGGTCCTCAGGCTTCCAGAATCAAAGGACTAAGTTCAAGAGATTGAATGGGTTTGGGATGAGATTCTTCCCCTGAGTCTGTGTAAGGGCTATAGCCCTTCTAATAGCTAAACCTGAGCCCAAGAAGATCCTTACTGTGCGTAAGCCTTATAGAAACTGTGCTAGCAAATGTGTGTTATTTTGAGTCACGTGGTTTGTGATTATTAAATTAGCAACAGAAAAATCAATCACATGAAATGTCTTGAATGAAATGGTGCTTTTGCCTAGATGTTTACTATGCTAGGTAGAATGTTATAGTGGACTGCAAATTCAGTTAACTACCCATGCCTTTAGCTGTGGTTCCTTCTTGGAACCAAATTGCTTGATGTGGAGAATTGCTTGATGTGGAGAAGTCCAAGCATGTAGAAAGGCTTTCAATAGAAGAGACCCAAAGCCAGCCCTGGGAATGAAGTCACTACAGACATACCGCCTAACTCAGTGTCCTAGTCATCACCATAGAAGCAGAGCCACATGGCCTACCCACCAACCGTGAGAAATAGTAACGGCTGCTGCTACTTTAAGGTCCTGAACTTAGGGTGATGTGTTATGTAGCAGTGGCCAATAATGCCGCGCAATGGGTAAAATGAGCCCTCAGACCGAGGCTGAGAGAAAAGTGAGTTCTTCTGTTGGGCATTCGGGATCACACGACTCAGAACATATAAAGTTCTTAGCACAGACTGTGGCATGTCATAGGTGCTCTGAGAAATTCATCACCTTTTCCCAGGCAGTGTTTTGGCTGACAAGATTCGTTTTTTAAATTGTTTTTTTTTTTTAAAGAAAAGCAAACTATCTTTTCTCATTTTATATAGCAATTCCAGGCCCACTCCTCCTCCTCCTCCCATCCCTCTAGCTAACTCTCCCACCCCATCCCCTATCCACCCCTCAGAGAGGGTAAAACACATGGCTTTGGGGAAGGTTCAAGGCCCTCCCTGCTATATCTAGGTTGAGCAAGGTATCCTTCCAAAGAGAATGTGTTCCAAAAAAAGCCAGTACAAGCAGTAGAGATAAATCTTGGTGCCACTGCCAGTGGCCCCACAGTCTGCCCCAGCCACACAAACTGTCATCGACAATCAGAGGGACTAGTTTGGACCTATGTTGTTTCCTTCCCTGTCGGTCTGGGGTTGGCATGCTCCCATTAGCTCAGGTAAACTGTTTCAGTGGGTGTCCCTGTTATGGTCTTGACCTCTTTGCTTATATTCTCACTCCTTCCACTCGTCAACTGCACTTTGGGAGCTCAGCCCAGTGCTCCACTGTGTTTCTCCGCCTCTTTTTCCATCAGTTGCTGGATGAAGGTTCTATGGTGATATTTAAGATAGACATCAGTCTGACTACAGGGCAAGGCCAGTTTGGGTAACCTCTCCTCCTCTATTGCTTAGGGTCTTAGCTGGGGTCATCCTTGTGGATTCCTGGGAATTTCTCTAGTGCCATGTTTCTTGCTAGCCCCATAATGACTCCCTTAATCAAGATATTTCCTTGCTCTCATCTCTGTCCTTCCTTCATCTCAACTGTCCTGTTCTCTCAAGTTCTCCTATCCCTTTGTCTTCCCCTTCTGCCCCCCCCCCTACTCCCTGCCATCCCCAGGCAATCTTCTGTTTCACCTTTCCAGGTGGTTTTGTGTATGTTTTTCTTAGGGCTCATCTTGTTCCTTAGCTTCTCTAGGATCATGAACAATAGGCTCAATATCCTTTGCTTTACAGCTAGTATCCACTTATGAGTGAGCACATATCATGTTCATCTTTCTGTGTCTGGGTTACTTCGCTCAAGATTTTTTTTTTCTAGTTCCATCCATTTGCATGCAAATTTCAAGATGTCATTGTTTTTTTACTGCTGCGTAGTACTCTAATGTGCAAATGTGCCAATTGTCCATTTCTTTTTAATTTTCCAATTTTGTGGAATACAGGTTTTTGTAGTATTACCTAATTATTCTCTGGATTTCCTCAGTGTCTGTTGTTATGTCCCCCTTTTCATTTCTGAGTTTGTTAATTTGGATGTTCTCTCTCTGCCTTTTGATTAGTTTGGATAAGGGTTTATGTATCTTGTCGATTTTCTCAAAGAACCAGCTCTTTGTTTCATTGATTCTTTGTATTGTTTTCTTTGTTTCTGTTTTTTTTGATTTCAGCCCTCAATTGGATTTTTCCTGTCTTACACTCCTCCTGGGTGACTCTGCTTCTTTTTGTTCTAGTACTTTCAGGTGTGCTGTGAAGTCACTAGTATGAGATTTCTCCCTTTCTCTATGTAGGTACTTAGTGCTATGAACTTTCCTTTTAGTGCTGGTTTCATGGTGTCCCATAGGTTTGGATATGTTGTGCCTTCATTTTTGTTGGATTCTAGAAAGTCTCTAATTTCTTTCTTTATTTCTTCTTTTACCCAGGAGTGGTTCAATAGAGCACTGTTTAATTTCCATGTGCTTGTGGGCTTTCTGGAATTAGTGTTGGTGTTGAATTCTAATTTTAAACCATCGTGACCCAATAAGATACAGGGTGTTGCTCCATTTTTTTTTTAATCTGTTGAGGTTTGCTTTGTTACTGAGTATGTGATCAATTTTAGAGAAGGCTCTCTGGGATGCTGAGAAAAAGATATTTTTTTTGTGTGTGTTTGGGTGGAATGTTCTGTAGATGTTTGTTAATTCCATTTGAGTCATGATATCTGTGCTCTTATTTCTCTGTTATGTTTCTGTCTGGTTGACCTGTCTAGTGATGAAAGTGAACCGTTGAAGTCTCCTACTATTAGTGTGTGAGGTTTGATGTGCAATTTAAGCTTTAGTAATGTTTCTTTTACATATGTGGGTGCTCTTGTATTTGGGTTACAGATGTTCAGATTGAGACTTCCTCTTGATGGGTTTTTCTTCTGATGAGAGTAAGTGTTCTTCTCCATCTCTTCTGACTGATTTTAGTTTGAAGTCTATTTTATTATGTAGTAATAGGAATGGCGGGGCTGCGTCCTCAGAACCCCAGCCGCACCCTGGCCGCCTGGCTAGCTTATGCCCCGAAATAACAACACACAAACTGTATTCATTTAAACACTGCTTGGCTCTTTAGCTTTAGCCCTTTTCTTGGCTAACTCTCGCACCTGGACTAGCCCATTTCTAATCATCTGTATGTAGCACCCCAAGGTGCGCTTACCGGGAAGATTCTAGCCTACGTCCATCCTGGGTCGGAGCTTCATCACGTGTGCCTCAGAGAGCAGAGCTCTCGCCTCTGCCCGCAAGAGTGGAGCATCTTGTCTCTCTGAGGCGTCTGCCCCTGAGAGGAGAGCTGTCGAGTCTCTGAGCTCACTTCCTCTTCCTCCCACCTATGTTCTAACCTATCAGGGCAAGCAGCTTCTTTATTTAATCAACCAATGACCTTCCTCCATCATTATTAGACATTAGGATAGCTACACCTACTTGCTTCTTAGGTCCATTTGGTTGGAAAATCCTTCCCAACCCTTTACTGTTCTTATGCCCAAATCTACGAAGTCCCTCAAGGCCAACAAGGAAATCAAGTCCCATATATAAAAGCATAGAGTTTTTATTTTAATCATTTTATTTTAATCAAACTTGGTCTCTCAGCATGTCCAACATATTGAATAACCAGAGAGCTCAATTAGAATTGGGTTTTTATAGTAGTAAAGGTGGGAGTGAGGGGGTCTCTGAGGTTCAGGACCCCTGATTGGCTGACATTTGTCTAGGGTGTCCTGTTAAATGTGTGCTGGCAGGTGTTTCTATCTACAGCGCCTGGAATGCCAGGCATTTTCTTTGAATGGTCTGCTTTTGGGTGGGGGTCAGGTTATCTCAGCTTGTGGTTCTTTCCTGCTACCAGGTATTGCCAAGTTTGGGGGCAGGGCAGGATTTGTAGCTTGCAGGGTCTGATGGTTGGGATAGGGGTAATGGAGCAGCCTACCTGCAGGAAAGTCTTGCTGGCTGGCTTGAAAAATTAAGGCAGGTGGGGGAGGGGTGTAGAATTTTGCCCAGGTATGGGGGGCCTAGAGAGTGGGTTGTCTTGCTGGGTGGCTGGTCATTCACCTCTTGGTCTTGTCTGTGTAGTAGCAGGCTGTGTTTCAGAGTTCCACTGGGTTGTAGGGTTATCTAAGGGTTTGGGGCTGGGTGGGAATTGTAGCTTTCATGGTGTGGTGGTCGGGATAGGGGTAATGGAGCAGCCTAACTGCAGGAACTCTCCTGCTGGCTCAGCTGACAAGATTCTTATTGGACATTTAGTTAAAAGAGAGTGGGTTCCTCTATATTAGCAATATATTTAATGGCACACAGCATATATACATTTATTTTACTTGGTGGTCCAGAATTGAATACTATACAGCTTTAATGCAAACAATGTCTGCATTTGTTCCAAAAATATCATTTCTGCTGAAACATAATATCATAACTAAATTTCAGAATATGTAATAGTCTTGCAGTTCATATTGTTTAATTGTAATGTCACACAAGTCATTTAGAATTCTCTTGGTTGTTCAATTGCTGCAAATGACTTCTAAAAGTAATATAATTATAACTTGTAATGGTGAGTGCGTTCATAGAATCCACTGAGCAAGCTGAATATGTTAATTGTTCATTTGGAGCCAAGCTGATTAACATTTGAAAACAGCTAATGGAAGTAGCTGATTGGAATGCATGGCAAAGATTCATGACTTAATTTTGCATCACCTTGAAAGATTTGATGTCATGCGCGTCAATGGCAGTTTGGAGGGACCTCAAGATTGACATGTTTTCCCCAGCTAAGCCATAAGCCTGTGCTGAGTCCATGAGAACCTAATGTTTCAAAACCTGTGAAGTAATATACAAGGCAACCTTGTGAGACTGAATTCACCACTTGAGCGTTAGAAACGGTGAATGCAGTTTACACGTGGGGTTTAGTTCATTTTAAGCGAAGCACTGTGAAATTTGGGCAAAAGTTCAGCTCAAGGGTGGCTTTCAAGTTTTCACAGAAAATGGTCTGGATGGATTATCTCCGCTCTGTGTTCCGCCTTCGTTGTGTCTTCCTGTCCATGGGCTCTCCACAGGGAAGCTCTCAAAATTTCTTCAAAACCCATGGATCTGTCTTATCATTTCCTTACTACACTGGCTTCCCACTGCATTCATGTAATCATGAATCCCCTTAGCATACAGTGTCTGCGAGATTTGCTGCTGAAGATCCCACGCTATTATCTGCTCACAGTTTTCTACGTCACCTCTAGATTCAGGCACAAAGACATGTTGTTCCCCAAGGCTCTTTCTTCCCCTGGCCACTGTGGGACATGTGGCCTGGCTAGTACCTGCAGATTTGAAAAGCATCATTGAAGGGTTAATTTCTGAGTTCTTTATTCCTTAAGGCACCTATAGTACCTGAGTTTTACTCATTTGATAATTCTGATCAAATTGGATTACAATGGCTTAATTGTCTTTTTCCCTTAATTGAGTCGAAGTGTCTACTGGGGTGCTGAATCAGGTTTATAACTGAATCTAGTGCCAAGTATGGTGCCTTGCTCTGAGAGCGTCTGAAAACAAATTCACGGAGGGGACTATGGATGTATTTGCTCAGAGTGAGATTCTAAAAGAACAAACAGTCGCTGGTGCTCTGACATTGGATAGGTACTGCTTATCTGCTCATAGACTTGTGGCTACCACCAGAAAATCAATACCAGAGGATTTGCTGTCAGTCATGTGCCATTTGGGTTTGGAGACATGGCTCAGCATTTAAGAGCACTGCCTGAGGGGCTGGAGAGATGGTTCAGTGGTTAAGAGCACTTGCTGCTCTTCCAAAGGACCCGGGTTCAATTCCCAGCACCACATGACAGTTCACAGCTGTCTGTAGCTCCCGTTCTAGGGGATCTGACATCCTCATACAGAGTATATATAGGCAAAACACAAGTGCACATTAAATAAATAAATAAATAAACCTTAAAAAAAAAAGAGCACTGCTTGCTCTTCCAAAGGTCCTGGGTTCAATTTCCAGCAGCCACATGGCTCTCTCAGAGCCATCTGTAATGAGATTTGGTGCCCTCCTGAGGAAGAGACCTGGTCAGTCATCATCATCAACTTAGACCATGAAACCCAATAAGGACAAGTTTAACAGAACCGCCATATACGGACTGCCCATTCATGCTTCAGCATTGCTAGGGCATAAATTTCATCCATTCATTCAAAATTTTCTTCTGCCATTTCTCAGTAGTGTATCATGTATTTCTGAAGGAGCGGGCTACTTGCCAGAATCAGAACATTTAATAGTGCAATGTTTCTGGAATAAAATAGGCTAACTCACATATAGATGACAACTACCATTTTCCACCTATAGAATCTTGCTATCTGTCTCAAAACTTTAAAACACACCCCCTTTTAGGTCTGCCTAGCACCTTATTCCAATTTATATCTCACTGTGAGTGGTTTACATTTCAAATACCTTTCTTCACAATTGAATTCCAGTGGCCTCTTTTTTTTTGTTCTAGACTAAAAACAAGTTTTTTTTGTTAACATGTAAAATGGTGAATTTCATTCCAAAACATATGTATCATTGTATCTTGCTCATATTCACCATGACATTAGCCCCAAGTCGTACCAATTTCTCTCCACCCCCTAATAGCTCTCCTTCTGACCTCATGGTATATCTGTATTTAGAGGAACCTGTACCAAAGGCTCCTTTCTACAGCCTGAATTGGGTAACCTTTAGACAACTATCAAGAGGAGTAGTTTGAACATTTTTCCTTCATTCCTACATAAAATGACCTTGTTTATTATTTTTTATTCATCACTAACAGCAACATTGTATAATGAATGTCTATGAGGCCAGGACCTAGCCCTTTGATGCTATGTTTTGAGCACTGATGATAGGAACAGGTGAATATGTAGAGGTGATAACTTGGTAAGAGGACTTCCTTCAGCATGGGCAAGTATCCCTCGGGATCACTACAGTTGTCGTGAAACAAACATGGGATCTTGGAAGACAAATATCCAAATGCACGTGTGTGTGTGTGTGTGTGTGTGTGTGTGTGTGTATGATACATAGGCGATAGATAGATAGATAGACAGAGAGAGTTTGTGATGAAGTTTGCAAATCTTATGATGACATTGCATTAGGTCAATAGAATAATCAGTGGTTGCTTTTATTATCATAATTGCTTACTGGGGAAATGAGAAAACTGGCAAACAAGCTTATATAATTTAATCATTTTACAGAGTGTCCTTGACAAACAATAGCAGTTCTAATGCTTTTCATCATTTCTAGACACATGTTTATTTATTTTATATGTGTGTATGGGCAGGACATAGAGGATATGTGGAAGCCAAAGGAAAATTTGCAGGAAAGGGTTCTATATTTCCACTATGAGGATTTTGGGATTCAGGATGTCAAGCATGGCAGCAAATACTTTTACTCAATGAACTAATTTGCTAGTTCACTTTCTTTCTTATTTATATGCTTCTATCTATCTATCTATCTATCTATCTATCTATCTATCTATCTATCATCATCATCATCATCTATCTATCTAAAAGAATACAAGCTTAATAGAAAAGTATTTTTGAAACTTCTCACAAAATTAATCCCTCCCAAACAGAGGAGAAAGAAAAATATCTTGATTTTCAATGTAGCTCTAAACCTTTATGGATGGGAGGATGAACTATCTGATTGGTGATGTAACTTCGGGGAGTCCTCCATTGACTGATGGCTCAGCGGTGGGTGGGATTACTATGCCTACCTTCCTTGAACTTTTACAAGGAGTTTGGTGCCATCCATGTATGTATTGGATGAGAGATCTGTACACACTTGTACTTCCTCAAGATGGGCAAAGTCTGGACATGGGAAAGAATGCTCAGGGAACACAGAAAGCTTGACTCCTTGGCAGATGCACCCAACACCACAGACTGCTAAATACACTGGACAATTTGTTGTCACCTCATCTAGTTTCCTCCATCTGTGTGAAAATTCACTGGAACCCACAGGGGAAAGAACGACAGAGCAGACTTTGCAGAGCCAACAATGCTACCACCACCTTTTATGAATGACAGAGATTCTCAGAGCCTTTAACATCAACAATGCTACCACCTCCTTTTATGAATGACAGAGATTCTCAGACTCTCTAACATCAACATGGTTACCATCTCCTTTTATGAATGACAGAGATTCTCTGAGCCTCTAACATCAACATGGTTACCATCTCCTTTTATGAATGACAGATTCTTTGGTTTCTTTGGAGAAGAAAAATTGAGATAATATGAGAGTCACATGTGGCAATCACTGAAGAACAATATTAGAATAATAATATAGAAAATAAATGAAAAACCTAGAATTTAAAGATAGTTTTTGATCTGAACCTTAAATTGTGATGTTTGAGTGATTTCTGGAGCTGCGTCTAATTCTTACTCCATTAAATATGGTGTCAGACCAATAATGGGCTTAAAGGGGGTAGAGATCAAACATTTCAGACTGTTAAATATTAAACAATATGCTACTGTCCTTTATTTTTAACCAGTTCCATATATTTCTGCAATGAAATGGTGAACAATAATTCTGGTTGCACTGTAGTGTATGGGCACATACATATACATGTACAGTTAAAAAAGATTTCACATTGCATGACCATCAAAGTGCCATCTTCAGATATGTGTCCACATGTCTAGAGACTATCATTCTAGTCATTCAATATTCCTTGGACAAAGAGAATTAAATATTTATTTTCACTTTAGTTCACCATTCTAAAATTTCAAGACTCTTACCATCTTATTTTATTGAAATGCAAATTTAAATAGCTGGCCATTATTTTGTTGTCTAAAAATAAAGCCCAAGAGCGAGGTGTAAATTGTCAATAAGCTGTTCTTGTCTATAAAGATGTTCAAGGGACCCTTAAACACAGATGTGGCACTCTTGCTGGGAGAGGACCAAGGAACAGGAAAGGGCAAATATACCTTAGCTTGGGGAAAAGACCAGGCCCTAATTTCTTTATATTTGAAGCTTTGAAAATGGACTTTATCAAGAGTCATCTAAAATTTGGCAACCGGGCGGCCTTTAACACAAATCATCGTCTCATTTCACTTCTCCGGAGCTGTGGCATTTCTCACAGGACATTAATCCTCACCACCTCTGGACCGTGACACACACGAGGACTGATGTATGATGGCACAGATCTTTGTTTTTCATTTTCTTAGGCTTACAGAATCAAAAGTTAAACCTGCCCATTTTGTGATCTAATCAATTTTCTCTGCTTTAACACCAAGACCGCTGCACCCTCTCCTTAGGCTCGGCCAGCTTATCTCAACCTGGAGTTTTAGTCATTCATGTAAAGCCGTTCATGCTGGGTTCATATCGAAAACGAGTCCCAGCTGCTCTGGCTTTCTTAATCCCTCCTAGAAGAGCATATGCGACAGCGTGTCTCCCAGGAGGCTCCCGCCTGAAGCTTTTCTGTCCTAGGAAAGGAGCATGTGGGCCAGGGCTGTCACCAGGCCTTCTCCTCAGCTGGCTGATTGGATCAATTTGTGTTTCATATTTTGATAAATGTATAGATTGCTATAAGGGGTAGGGTAGTATAATACATGCAATATATATTGTGACTAAGGGAAATGCTATTTTTAAAATGTCCATCATGTCCTACTACATACTAAGTAAGGGCTCAATCAATGTTCAATGGATGAATGAGTATATGTGGAAAAATGAAAGTTTTGAGTCCCAAATAGAGATAATTTTCTAAATAGTTTCAATAGTTCACCAGATTGATATATAGAAACAAAGTAGGCTGAGCATCTTTGCATACGTTTTAGAAAATCATATTGAATAAGAATGTGCTGTGATCTTGTCCTTACTCTTCTTGTAGCTGTATAACTTCAGATTTCTGTTGTGTGTTTCTTGAGACAGAGCTGCACTAGGTAGCTAAGGTTGGCCTCGACCCCATAGGCCTCTGCCTTGAACTGGATACCTAAGAAGTCTTAAATCATTCTCTTTCACATGTAGAAAGATTTCAGGCGAAAAATGAATAAAATGAAGTTTGCACTTGTATAAATTTCTCCATGTATGTCGTATATCATTTAATGTAGTTTGCTTTTGTACAAAATTCTCCATGTATGTCGTATATCCCTCCTTAATAATGTTACAACCACAGGCTCCATTCCTCTATTCGATATCATTCTACGACCTGTAACAACATATATCAGATGCATAGCAACCCTGTTCACACTTAGAACAAATACAGTCTCATATACTAATTCTTAGGTTGCATAGTGGGGCTCACATTCTCTTCTTGGAACTTAAAGATAACATTAGAGTTGGGCCAAACTAATAAAATGCTTGATTGCAGGTGTAATTTATCAGAATGCAGACGCAGGTCAGCATCCAGAGATCTTAAATCTGCCTCTGAGATGATGAGCAGAGATCCCGTCAGGGCTAATGTATCTTACGCCATTGATTGCGGTGCTCGTCTCTTCTGAGGAGGACATCGCTGGAATCCAGAGCAGTGAAGCCTTATTAGAAACAATGAGGTTCCGCGAACTGCACCGCGCAGTAGGTACACAGCTTACGCAGTAGGTCCAGAACTGAAAGCGCATTTGGAAAACACTGTGGAGAAAATGTCGTTTTCTTTACTGGCACATTTGCATAATAGCTCCCTATTACAACCGTCCTCGAAAGCATCTCAGCGCGGTCCATTCCTTTAAATACAGTGGCAGGTAGCTGAAAGACAAATCCAACTCAAAATAATCTGAAACAGTCTTTTCTTTAATACCTAGAGTGATTGAAAACTCATTTCCCTCACTGCTATTGTACATGCTCTGATTAAATACATTACGGAGGATAAAAAAAATATATCTGCTGCAGGAAAGGCATTGAGATGTTTTATGTTCAAGGGAGAGAGAAAATTTTGAAGACAAATGGGATAGCACCCTCATATGTCCTCCTCATCGTGGGCTGGCCATAATAGTCCCAGGATTTCCACAACCATCTGATTTACATTCCTTCTTCACTACATTTCGTGCCTGGGCAAATGACATAAAGGGTATTTGTCCAATTCATTGCTCTCGGGAGACTCAGCTTCTTATTTTCTCTGCAGTTGGAAACACTTAGTCTTGCTTTTTCTGTATGAATATCATTTACTTGGTGTCAATACTAAGCCCTTAATATAGTGCTCTGTAGATAAGCATTTTGGATACAATATTTCTAGAATGTAGGAAAGGGTAGCACAGTATACCATGCACAAAATCTTATACTTGTATCTGAATACAGTTGTTAGTCATAGATCTGCATTTATTTAGTCAAAGTGAGATATGAGCAGGAACTAAGCTGCCTTCTTGATGTCCTTACTCTTCATAGGTTTTTAAAACCTAAAATGAGGTCTGTTTGTTAGCGCAGCACAGCGAGCATAGGGATGGCTTGAGAGTTGAAAAATGTGTCCCAGTGTCACAGGGCGGGAGAGCTAAGATGTGTTACTGAAAATGAAAGTAGAGCTTGAGACTTGCCTTATCTGCTCGAGGCATCTGGTACAGCTGCCCAGTGTCTTTCTAATAAAAATTGGCAAAATTTCGCTCGCAGTGGAAACTTTCTAAAAAGCTATTTCCCTTTAGTTCATTATTAAGATGGGGAGATGAACGGCTACTCGTCTTTTGCTAGAGCAGTAGTAGACTTGCTTTGGGCTGAACCCAGCTTCTCTGTCTCTCTGTCTCTGTCTCTCTCTCTCTCTGTCTCTCTGTCTCTGTCTGTCTGTCTGTCTGTCTCTGTCTCTTCTTTCTTTTGCAAAGCAGAAGATGCTTGCTTATCAACACTGTAAACTGTAAACCTACAAAGGTAAACTGTGGGGCTGAGGAGACAGCTCAGATGGTAAAGTGCGTGCTGTACAAACATGAAGACCTCAGCTCAGACCCTCAGTGGCTATGTTGGTGTGCAAGACATACCCATGACCCAGCAGCTAGGGAGATGAAGACCTGATGATCCTTGAGGCAGGTCTAGGCAAACTATTGAGCTCCGGGTTCCATGAGAGACTGTCCCAAACAGTAAGATGGAGAGCAGCTAAAGAGACCTGGCATCAAACTCTTGCCTTTATACTCATGTAAACACATGTACACACACACACACACACACACACACACACACACATGTACACACACACACACACAGAGGTGAAACTGTAGGCTTACTTTTGACTAAGCCACAGAACAACTTTGACCATTCTTTTACAAGGCAATACAGTCAGCTCCAAACCAGGGACCACCAGTGTTAGTACTAAATACTGAAGAGTACATGAGATAGAAGGGAAGGGGCGTCTAAAATAGTAGTATTCTATTATTTTACAATAAGAGGCAGGCTTTAGAGAACACAGTCCTTAGAACCAGGTCACAACATTCAACCCAACCATTACAGAGGAGTGGGCTTGATATCAGGGAGATAAAGGCCCCCTATTGGAATGAGAATGAAGCCAACTACTGAGAGTTAGGGATTGTGTGGGAAGTCCTTCTTTATATGTGTTGCTTTTTTTGGTTAATGAATAAAGTAGCTGTTTGAGCCTGTGATAGGGCAGAATAGAGCTAGGCTGGGGGGAACTAAACTTAATGCTGGGAGAAAGAAGGCAGAGTCAGAGAGAGACCATGTAGTCCTGCCAGAGACAGAAGCCAGACAGAACTTTACCCGGTAAGCCACAGCCATGTGGCAATACACAGATTAATAGAAATGGGTTAATTTAAGATATGAGCTAGTTAAAAAGATGCTTAAGCTATTGGCCAAACAGTATTGCAAATAATAAAGTTTCTGAGTGATTATTT
>NC_022024.1:15455324-15456094 GCF_000317375.1 Microtus ochrogaster
GCAAATAATATAGTTTCTGAGTGATTATTTCAGGAGTCTGGTGGCTGGGAATGAACAAGCAGTCTCCTCCAACAAGGGATGGAGAGTAAAGTCTTGCTGGCTCCCCCGCTTTGTTGACAAACTGGAAAATGGCAACAGTGCCACCAATCTTCATTTGAAGCCACATACCAGATATTAATTAGGGAAACTGTTTCCAACATTGGTGCTGGCCTAATAAAAATATAATTTTCAGTGTGAGTACTGAGTTCAGGACCTTGCACTTAACCATGCAAATGTTCTTCACTTAGACAAGCTCCCTGTATCGAGCTATGTACTACATACCTGGGGTCTATAGTTTATAACGTTTGGGTTTAGATATGTGATATAGTCTAGTAGAATCGTTTTTACCAGTATCAACAACAGTGAAGATGAAGTTTTTGGGATGTAAGAATTCAATGAAACCACCTGAGTTTCATGTATTCTATCTGAAGATTTGTTATGTGTGGAATGAATAACTTCATTTATGCCTTCTAAGAAGTAATAATTTAGACATGGAAACCCCCCAAGCATCTGTGAAACAACAAAAGACACAAACATATGCTTTATGACTTTGAGATGACTAGTCATCCTCTTGGCTAGACTTGAACAAAAGGCCAGAACACTTAGTCAAATGCACAGTGATTTTATGTATGCCATCTTTAATGGTATGAACCGTGACAGTGAAGTTCACTGCACAGTCCAGAAAAATGTTTCTATCTGTGTATCCATCTATTTGTTTAACTATGTGTCTA
>NC_022024.1:15456533-15471759 GCF_000317375.1 Microtus ochrogaster
TCATCTATGTATCTATATCTCCAAGAGAAGATCCATTCTTGTTTATATTCCATACCTGTATGTTGAGAGACTGAGGCATAGACCCAGTTCTTTCAGTAAACAAGACTCAATTTTTTGTTTAATAAATCTGTTATTTATGATTTAGAATGCTTTGTTACCCAAGCAACCTCAAGAACATCAACAACTAAAACAACAGCAACAATCGCAAACCCAGTTCTAGTTAAGTTTTGTGTGCATATGGTGGGGAGTCCAAGGTTGTGTGATTCAACAACTCACTAATGCTTCCAAAGCCTCATTTCCTTTCATCCTTCTTTCTTCTGTTGTCTGAGTTTTGGCATCAGATTGGCAAAGAATGTCTGTAGAGAGCCCCAGACATCTTATCTAGGGTTCAGAGGAGGAAAGGGACTGGTTCTTTCTGTGGCCTTATTGATGAGGACACCACTCCAGTTTTGGCTGACCACTTGGGAGTTAGGCATTTTGACTTCAGTGGGTCTTGGCCAGTATGTCATAACGGAAACATATTGGTACTTCTCATAGAAAAATTCACTTCTTTGTTTTGTGGAAATATTCTATGAATCCTGTGTCTCAGGATCATTGCCATGCAGGGACTTGTGAATGAAAAATTTAGGTAACACCTCTTAGTCATTAGAAAATTTTGAACTGCTCTTTCCCCCACATTTCCTAGAACTCCCAGGAGGGAAGGCACTTGTGCTATTAAGACTATTGGCTTTAATTAGTTATTTTGGGAGGATGCTTTATAGACATTAATTACAAGGAATATAATATTCTCCTTCTTTTGCCATCATTTCTTTGTTATTTAAGTCAGAAGCTCAAATGGCAGTACCCACAGACTTCTTTGCACCTGCTACATCGAATAGTGATCAAACTACTTAAGATGTGGTTTGACTTTCACTGCCTCTCCTGACTTCATTTCTCTAGGCCAGGCCATCAGGTCTCACTGCGAGAACTACCACAGGTCACAGACTATTCTCCCTACGTATACTTCTGCATGTTTCTCTCTCAAGAGCTGCAAGTGATCTCAGAATGTATCCACTATATAGAACTCATTAAAGTGATTAACCAAGCTCTATTGGACTTATTAATTTGTTTACTACCTTAATCAATTTATGATCACCTCATGAGTGCAGTCATGTCCTTATGGTAGACTGTTTTCCATTTTATTTATATTCCCTAAGAATCTTGCAGCCAAAACTTTAAACATTTGACCTTTTAGCTCTTTCTCCTGAAGTGGGTGGATTTTATCTCCCTAACACTCTACAAATGGTCTTAGTCAGATTTTCTTTGGGTCAGGAGGACGTGGGTAGAGGTGACTGTCTACAGAATAGGTCTTGAGAGAGACATGTGTTTCCACAGGCTCCTTTTTCAGACATCTTTGTGAGGATTGTGTTGTGGGTGCTATTTGGTGTCAACCAGAATGGATTATAAACTGGATTGCAGTCCAGCTAAATCTCCAGTTATACGAACATTTGTGAAGAAAAAGAATAAATATTAGTAATTTTATGCCTTCAAATTTTAGCTTTATTCCTTATGCAGAACTATTGAAGCAATAGTTGACTAATTATAATTGATAATGATTAACAATAATTGGCTATACAATTCAAGATTGTGGGATAGCACTGTGGTACACAGCATGGGTTCAATAAATATTTATTGAATAACTAAATCTGTGCATGTTAAATCAATTTTATGATAGGTGATTATATTTGAGTCCCCTCTTCTGATTTGATCTCAAAATGGGTCATGTCATATTTCTCTAAATATTTTGTCTTATAATATTGATCCTTTAGTAAAATACAACTCTAAACTTTTGAAATACAGTTTGTATTTTTAAGCACCCAATCCCAGTCTCCACCAAATAAGGAGTGTAGCTTCCTTAAGGGTGTTGTGGACAACAGTGAATTGGGATATTATGCCTTAAATTCCTCCATCTTGAAGTACTATTATTCAGCATGCCAGTTTCTTAGTACCAGATCCATTACTGATTTGACAGACAGTTGTATTCTTTGTCTTTGAAGAATAAATATCAGCTATCCATTTAACTAGTGGGCATATGCTTTAGGATATGAATGTGAACTGTATACCCAATGTTGAGTGGGAAGGGATATGGAATATTGGTTCTGTCCCCAGTGCTCTCTGACATCTCTGAATGGTGAGCACAGTAACAGCAAATAGCCAGACAGCTTTCCCGTGAGACAAAGCAAACTCTTTGTTCCCACTCAGACCCAGTTTTCCAGTCTGTATAATTTTCACCAGACCCATGCTGATGACTTTGTCTAGCATGGCTCACTGTGTTGATGGTTGCCTTGTAGACAGCATCGGAGGGATTTCCCTACTTAATGTTTACACCGATGCCTGCAGATGGGATTCCTCGCTTCAACGATGCTGCTGGGGTTTTTGTTTGAATGGCTCTATTCAGGCATGATTATTTTCTAATTGAAAGATCAAGGGAAATTTAGCCCAGAGAACAGACAACTGAGGGGACGTGATAACTGCTCTGAGGTACTTTAAAGTTTGTCATGGAAGAAGGATTGATTGGGGTGGGGATGGACAGCTGAAAGGAAGTTGCCCTCATCACAGGATTTGCATCTATAAAAGAGCTTGAAGCACATTGGTGGGGCCAGGGAAGAATACTGTCCAGTGTCCACTGTGAGACTACAATCTTTGCTTTTACTTCTCTCTGTTTTTCATTTGAAAGAGTCTATTCCCGAAGTCCTAGGTGTCCTCATCCTCAGATAGTTAGAGAAACCCCTCTGATGTACAACCATCCTGTGTCCCTGTCAGGTGTCCAAGATTGTTGTTGGAGGAGCATGTCCTCGAGAACGAAGGGATGATGGCGAGATATGCTGGAGATGTGACAGAGAATTAGTGAGAGAAGGAGAATAGATGGCCCCAGTGAGTCACCATTTTTAAGTAGGGTGTGGGCTGCCCTCCACTGAGGTCGTTACAGCTTCATCATGCTCATTGTATGGATACCATTTACATCCTTGACCTCAAACCTGACCTCAATTGTATGCTGTCTCTTAGGCCAAGGATACCAGCTCCTTTCCTCCCTTTTTCCTGCCTGGGCACCACTCTGCCGGTGCTGACACCCCCTTATCATGGGTAGCTCTCACCTGTTTGTTCTCTGCCATCTGGCCTGTGTGTCAGAAGTAAAGACATTAGAGACCGTGCAGAAGCTTGTTTACTTGGCTCCCTTTTGAGAGATATTGTATAACTTTCTTGCAGCTACAAACCAATTCTGATAGTTTATTACTAACAAGGAAAAACCAAATCAAAAATTGAGTCTTTATTAGGAACTCAGCTTCCACTGTATGAGAAGTTCAGGTGCCTTGGGGAAGGATCCATCCACAGAGAAGATAATTGAGTTATCGACTGCTTTTCAAAGGTAGCAGGATATGGCTGGAGAGAATTACACGGGGAGCTTTGCAAGACAACATCTAAGGCCTGTAAATTAAAGAATCATCTCTGACCCTGTCCTATGGATTGCTCTGTGACTCAACCCCTGACCTCTCATGGTCATGGGAGAGATAAACTCCTCCCACAGAAAACTTAAAGTGACAGTTATTCTGTAATAATTTCTAGTCCACGGATAACACAATATGTCTCTAACTTGGTGCTGGCCACTTCTATGAGGGGTGACTTCCAGATGCTTTCATGGAGGTACATGGTAGACCGGTAGGCCCCGGAGTCTGGACATCAGGTAATGACAATTCACCTATTGCACCTGCAGACACTTACCAAGATAGCCTTGGCTTTGCTTCTTCCCAGCTGTGAGTGATGTTGGGTGTGGACCCTCAATGTGGCTGCTGCTCTGAGGCAATAATAGGAATGTAATTGCATGAATCTATTGACAGGTGAAATGGAAATGCATGGCACACAGGAGCAAAGACGACTGGTCCATAGGGCATGTGCAGTGTCTGTCTTGGCGTTTCTAGGGCCGCCAAGGAGGAATGATGGTTTTCACTTCCTGCAGGGTGGAACTGGGGTCAGAGAAATACTAACCTAGTGTCAAAGTAGCAACTTAGGAGGCAAGGAACACAAGACAACACGCCGAGTTCTGCACAGCAGAGTCGGTGTCTGTGTGGATGAGGTTCTCTAATGTGCAAGATTATGTTGTCAGAAGCAGACCCTCCCCCCCCAAAAAAACCCCAGTAATTTCTTTTCTCCCTCTGTACATGATCATAGTTTGGATTAATGAAGAGGTAAAGAGGGTTAGATCAACTATAATCCTTGGTTCATGAGTACTATATCAACATTCTAATATACATTTCTATGTAATCAATTGTATATCAAGAATATATGATCTTGTAATCACACTAGATTCAAAAGCAGAAGTTGGACAGATTTTTTTCTGTGTTGCTGGGTTGACAGAGAGCTGATTACTATCATAGATGAAATAGAATAGAGGGTGGGTTCTTGAGTTAAGATAACAAAAACAATAATCTCAAAAAGACTCATAAGGCATGACTTGTTTTTTTTAATTCTGTGTATATCTGTGTATGTATGCATCTGTGCATGTGTATAACCATACCCTCAGAGGCCAGAGGCACTGGGTGCTTGGACTTTGAGTTACAGGCGGTTGTGAGCTGCCTGGTGTAGGTGCTAGAAACTGAATTCAGATCTTCTCAAAGAGTGGTTTATGTTCTTAGCTGTTGAGCCATCTCTCCAGTTCCTCTAAAAGACTCAAGCAAATCAGATTGGATTACATTTAGTCTGGGTGGGGGAACTGCTACATTTCAAGAAAACAGGTGTATTTATTAAAGTATATTTCAAATTTAAAAAATTATCAGTCATCCCAAAATTGTTTGGAAAATTGTGCTGTGTGAAAGAACCATTGTGAATACTAATTTGCCCAGAGGCATAAGCATGTGTGGTATAAGTAAGTGGAACACAAAATCATGTTATTTATGATGCTCACAAACCATGACAATTTTATTATCCGTAACAGTGTCTTGCATAATTCTAAAATAAATTTTAGGTTAAATTTACTCATGACTTATTAAGTAAAGCTTCCTCTTCTAAAGATAAATTGAAGCATTTTTATGACATTCATATTTACAGATTCTACCTGCATTCTGTGTTATCAGTTATCTATTGCCCTCTCAAAAACTGTGTCAAAATGTATTTGCATAAGACAATCACCCTTTATTGAGTATGTGTCAGATCTGGACGAGAACCTCTTCCGCTCTCCTGAGCTGTCTCATGGGTCTCAGACCAATAATACACTCGGCTGGGGTGGGATGGCCAGAGTAGCAATGAGATGGGGCTGAACTGCTCCACGAGCTGCCTCGTGTCTTCTAAAGGAGAAATTAGACTCTTGCTATCTAGGTCAGTATCGTAGTAAAGTTGCTTCTGGCTCACTCCATTCAGAACAGCAGAACAAGTCACACAACCTGTTCTTACTCTAGAAGGTATGGAATGTGATTGAAATATGCTAAGTCAAGTCTGGAAAGAAACATGGGCGCAGGGAAGGGAGCGTTATGGCTATGTTTGGTGGCAGCCTGTTATAGACCGTCAGGGGCTCTCGTCCAGTTTCCTTTGCTGTCCTTTCAAATAGTACAGTGGGTTAATAGCACACCTATGAGATTATTTCCTAAAACCAGTGAAATTGAGAGTTTAGCAATGTTCTCATGGACCGGATGTGGCACGATACCTAAAGTATTTTGTATGGCATTGAAATAAAATGTTACCGTAATTTAAGAAGGAAAGTGGATTATTTTTGCTTCAGGAAGGTATACTGAGGTTCAATCAAATAGCATCCAGGAATCAGGGCAATTAAATGCAGACTCTTTTTCTGAATACATACTTTCCTTGTCAACATAATTGTCTGAGTTCAAATAAAGGGGCCTCCTGAAATTAGGTTAATGTATGTATGTTATGACTTCTTGCAACACCCATTGGCTAGTTTTCTTTGTTTTTGTTTTATTTTCTTTTTGCAGTCAATCCTTTTGAACTGTATGAGCAAAATAGTTGCATTGTTCCTAGGTTATACAGTTCTATTATTGTTACAAAAGCTATTGATGGTGATGAAGGGGAAGAAAATCCCATCTTTTATTTCTCTTGGAAACAGTTGAACTCTACTTATAAGTACTCATTCTTCAGGATCACAGTTATGTATAAAAACTGTACTCTTTGGATGTCTTGTAGATAAGATTCTAGGCCATATTTGATCAAAATACGCATCTCTAAAATGCAAACTTCTTGTTTTGAGGTTTTAGCTCTCAAGGAGACACTAGAAGGTGATAACCTAGCTTGGTTTTATGGACTCTCCAATTGAGATACTACAACTATAGCCTCATTTTCCTTTGAAGAACCGAACTGATACAGTTGACTGTACTAATTGTATTGTGGAACTCCTCAGCACACTTCCTGATAGACATCTAACCCCTTCAACTGAAAAGCAAAAATCCCAGGGAAAGTCAATTTTCACCTCTCGTCTTAGCCAAAAGGCCAAGGAGTAATGAAAAAAAAAAACAAACATGTGCGGGTGATATATTTTCTCATTAGCCACTTTATTCAAAAAGTTTTAGGGAGATATCATACTTAATTATCACAGTGACTTCTAGAAGAATGCATTCTCTTAGATTTATAGAGGAAGGAATTGGAGTTGGAAAGAATATATCCATACCAAACTAGGCTATCAGGTGAACTAGGCTACGTTCCTTTTCCGATTTCCTTGAATCCAAATTCTTTTCTCTGTATTATTGTCTACTACTAAGAGAAGGACAAGTTCTGTAGAAATGCAACACAGATTGTGTATTAGAGAATATAAATGTATGTAAACAAAAATTATTGAGCATACCAGCATTTAGGTATTTATGCAAGACACTGATATTTCACATATATATCCTAATATCACCATCAATTGTTTTCTATGACAATGTTCTCATGCTCGTTCTCACTCTGCCCCTCCTTTGCTTTGTAATAGCTTTGTTAGTGTAAGCTTCTGTCCTGCAAGCCACCCCCAAGTAACCACACAGAGGCTTAATACTAATTATAAATGCTCCGCCAATAGCTCAGGCTTGTTACTAGCTAACTATTACTTTTAAACTAACCCATATTTCTTATCTGTGCTTTGACACATGGCACCTTTTCTCAGTACCGCATGCCCATCTTGCTTCTCTCTGCATCTGTTCCCAACTCCCCAGACTCTGTCAGACTTCTCCCGGCATTCTCTGTTTGGCTTTCCCCCTAAACTTATCTTTTCCAGCTATTGGCCCATCAGCTTCTTTATTAAACCAATCACAGAGACATATGTTCACATACTGTAAAGGACTATTCCATACAACATAGAGTAAGTAGATACCATCCTGAAAGGGTAGCTGTATGACTGGTGAGCCCTTCCACATCCGATATTCTGAATGCTGTATTTCCAAATATTTTTGGCCACTTGCTAGATATTGAATTCTGGAATCATTACTTATATTTTTTCCATAGACATGATTGCAACTTATGGTATGATTAAATATCATTGAAAGAATTTGGTACACACCTTTATATTAATTTAAGGCAAATTAATTCTTCACTATTGTATTTAGAAAATTATGCCAATATGCTTAAAATAAGTTTGCTTAGGATGTGGAATATATTATAAATTTTCACACTCAGAACTTCCTTCACTTGTTAACCTTTAATTTTATTCTTATTGACATATAGTTTCATACAGTGAGATTTTCATTTCTCTGGTTTGACTTAGGGGTGATTATGAACCAAGCTGCTGTGAGCCTTTTGATTAAAATATTTTTTATGGACATGAATTGTTATTTCTCTTGGAAAAATTCCTGGGTAATGGAGTGGGTATATTTTTTAACATTGGAAGAATCTGGGAACCTATTTTCCAAAAACAAATTTGTCACTTTATACTCATAGGTGAAAAGATTCCAGTTGTTTCACCTTAATAACAGCATTTTGTGTTGCCAGTAATGGTTATTGTACACATAGAGGGCAAAGCATGTACTTGCTTTATATTATTTTGCATTTTTGTAATGTCTTAGAATACTGAACAAAATCCTGTCTCTTCTTTCCATTTATACACTATCTTTCTGAGCTGTTTATGTCTTTTGCCTCCTATTTGATAGTGTTTTTCTTATTGAACCCCAGTAGTTCACACATTCTGAAAATACAAATTGGGTAAATGTCATATTTTAGTAGGTAGCTGGATTGCCTATTGATTTACTTAATGAATCTTTTGAAAATAAAAAGCCACTTGGGGAAAAGGCCTGAAAGATATTTGTAAATCGAATGAAGACTTACAGATGTTCAACCAGGTTTGACTGTGTGTGTGTATGTGTGTGCGCATCACTCAACTTCACTAATGATTACACGCATGCAAATATCCAAGCCTCAGCAAGTTTCATGCTTGCTAAGATGACTATTATCAAAAAAAGAAGATACAAATGTTAGCAAGACTATGAAGGAAAAGCAATGTTTGTATACTAATTTATCAATGTAACTTAGTACATTCATTATAGAAGACAGTATAAGGGACATATAGAAAAACCAAAAAGAAGAAGGCAGTATAGAGATAACTCAAAAATAAAAATGGAATGTCTATATGAGACAAAAATTCTACATCTGAGTCAGTATTTAACATAAACAACATTATGGTGCCCTTGTTAATTATAGCCTTATACTCAATAGCCAAGGAGAGATTCAACTTTAGTATCCAGCAGTGTATATGGTAATGTTGTATAGATGCACATTCAAACAATGTTCATCCTTTACAAAGAACAGGGTCTTGTTAATTGCAAAACCATGGTTGTACACTGAGCTGAGTAAAATAAACCAGATACAGAAATGCAAATATTCAGAATCCCAATGAGTTGTCAACTCTAAAATGTCAGTCATCAAGACAGAGAGGATGGGGACAATTTGAGATAACCCCAAACTTAAGTTAGAAAGAGTAAGTTCAGGCCCTCTATTGTTGTAAATGAGAGGGGCCCCTTGTTTGTCCCGGCAGCCTGGCTAGCTTACACCCAAAATAACCACACAGATATTGTATTAAATAAAATACTGCTTGGCCCATTATCTCTAGCCTCTATTGGCTAATTCTCACATCTTGATTTAACCAATTTCTATTAATCTGTATATCACCACAAGTTCATGGCCTACTAGGAAAGATTCGGCATGTCTGTCTCCGGCAGCTCCATGGCGGCTCTCCCTACTCTTTCTTCCTCCCAGAATTCAGTTCTGTCTCCCCACCTCCCTAAGTTCTGCCCTATCAAAAGGCCAAGGCAGTTTCTGTATTCATTAACCAATACAAGCAACACACCAACAGAAGGACCTCCTACACCACTCTATTGTACAACATGGTTATAATATTTGAAAGATATCATGAAGTTGAAAATTGATAAGGGTGCATTTTAAACATCTTCACCAAAACATAAACTTGTATCAGGTAACGAACACATGTATTAGCTTGGTGAATAGCCATTCTGCAGGTATACACATATATCCAAACACACTGTATACTGTGTGCATACACATATATCCAAACACACTGTATACTGTGTGCATACGGTTAATTTTTTATTTAACACTGTACAAAAAATACTGTAAAAAGAAGGGAGTCCAAGCCATCTTGTAAACATCCATATCTATATCCACAAACAACTGCTACCCTCGGCCTTCATCAGGGAAATTTCTCTTTACAACAAATTGTTGCAGAATCTTTTGGCTGCTTAGCGTGCTGAGAAGAAGGGATGCTGAGCTCTCAGCTTTAAAAAGGATGTTTATTTTGCCTCTTCCAAGGCTCAGAGGATATCACAGACAGGGCAGATAGAATGTAAGTTCTGGAAGAGAGCGAAGAGGCAGAGAAATGCTATCTTCGGGGCACGACCCAGCCATTGCAGCTACGCATTCACAGTAGCTAGGGCTCCTGACACTGGGCCTCTATAAGCCTGGACCATCAAGAGCCAGACGTAGATTGGAGAGAATCTCATGGGCTTGTTCAAATATTGGCTATGAAGTATCTTTAGAGAGAAGATAATAATGGCTGTTATCTTTAGGCTCCTTTGAGAGTTCTGCGATTAAAATCATAACACTGACTAAGCTCAGTTGGTTCTAGGACACAAAAGGATATGTACATGGAAATGGCCTGAAGGGAGGAAGGGGCGGCTAATAGGATGGAGATAAGGGAACATGGGAGGCATATACATGTAGGAATCATCAAAGACAAATTCGATTCATAAAGTGTTTAATTTTAGAAAAAAAGACAGTAAAAAGTCAATTGGACATGGAGGAGTGGACAGGTTCATTGCGCTATTTTTCTGCCTTTACATCAGTGTCATTCTATCTTGGGTTCTATGCTTTTATAGGAAGTCTTACAATCAGGAAATAGTAACACTCCAACTTCCTTCTTGTTCAGCATTTTGAAACGTTTTTTAAAAAGTCCCTGTAATATTCATATGCACAGTAGAACCGCCTGCCTATGGCCACAGGAAGCCATGCCTCTTGTAGGCTCATTAAGTCTTCCTCTATTATGATTGTACTTTTCTCTCTTCCCCCTCTCTGAGATTCCAGTTAGCCACACTTTGAAGTATCAAGATATTGCCCTGTCTCTGTCTCTCTTATATTTGCCCCCAGAGTTTAATTCTGTAGAGATCTCATGGACATTCTAGGTGCTATTTTCAAACTTAGCTTGTTGTTTGCTGGTTTTATTTTCCGTTGTTTACTCTTCTTGGTCATGCTTTAACTTGATTATATTTTTGTTTCCAACTAATGCTTAATATCAGATTTGCCCTTATTACTATGCTACAAGTTCTTCTATTTTTTTTTTTAATTTTGCTAATGCATGTACTGGATATTCTCTAAAGAATTCTTTATTTAGTTGTGGAGACAAATCAGTAAGTTCTTTCTCAAAAGAACAATATCACAGCTCTGTCTTTTTAACCTAGCTCAGTGAATAGCACATCGTGAATTCTGAAAGCAGGCTTATTAAGTCAACAGATAAGTGTAGCTTCCTTAGTGTTTCCCTTCGCTTATTCACCCTCAATTGCAAAGTCTCATGATTTTCAACTTTTTTTTGCGTCCAGAAGGTAGCCTACACTTGCCAGGCTCCGTGGGAGTTGAGTGGGTTCTGAGAGAAATGAGCACACTTCCTGCTCTTCCCAAATGTTTCATTAGGGTCCTTCAAGTCCAGACAGGAAGAAGGAGGGGAAGAGAAGCAAACCACAAAGTTGAGGAAAACCTTACATTAAATTCTCGATGAGAGGAAGACCCAGGAAGGCCTGGCACCCAGAAGAGTAAACAGTTGGAGGCAAGGGTTTCTACAGCACATCATGGATTTCCTGCCCTCTTGCCTGCTTCAGTTCCGTTAGACCCGTCCAGTGTCCATGGCAGCCCTTCCTTGTGCTATTACCTTGTCATGGCAGGATATGAGAAATCTACCCAGAATTCTATTTCCTGTCTGTGGCTCTGGGTGCTCTGTGGCTAGGATATCTTCGTTTCTAGCACTTTGTATCCTGCAGGACTTCCCACCCCTTTCATTTCCAACATGGAACGACAATGCTTTTCTTCTGGTGTCCAGGACTAGGTCTTAATTCCGGACCAGAGCATTATACCAGACCCTACAGTGGGAATTTGAGAGTGAAGCTGAGGCTGTGCTCCTGGGAAGCACACGGTGTCTAAGTTCCCTACTCCAGTATTGCATTATTTAACAGCTTGAAATAAAGACTTGATTCTCAATTTCTTTTGAGCCCCCAACTGTAACAGAACCATTTAAAGGAGAGTTACCCTCTTCCCCAGATCTAAAAGCATCAGTCTCCACATGACCAGGCCCGATTTTTCTCCTAAATATTGTTCTGAGTTTGTGGCTTAAAATATTCTTTACCCCTTTATCCTTATAGGAAATTATTTTATCTCTAAAACACAGATCCAGATGCATCAGCAACCTCTATCATGGAGATATAAATACAGTACCAGCCAACTGACATGCTGGTAAGTTTTTCTTTAGTTACGAAAGATTGCAGCCAGAATGTTGGCTGTTTTCTGCCTCTTTAGTCAAAGCATATCTGTGCCGGAGGCTGCAGGAGCAGCAGCAATGAAATAGCGGCAACTATGCTTTGCATAGACTGAAAATGTCCTGTGCAAATCCATCCCAGAGAACACGGCTGTTCTCTTGGTTCCCTCCTGCAACTGCTCTGCCTCGCAGAGGCCTTCTGATGAGCAGGCTAACTGTACTATCAGCTCCCAGCACCAACACGTTTAAACAATTAGAATGTGAGCTTGGCAATTTAATCACTTCCCAGTTAAAGAAGATTGCCTAGTGCACAGAGCCCAATCTATCTACTTTATGTGGCGATTGGATGGTGGTGTTTGCCATGATTCAGTAACTTGCTGTGTTGTGGGGACAGCGTTGTGACACTGATGGGTGACACAGACCATTCGGGTAGCACCAGGGATGCATTGCTGGTGGTCACAGTGGTAATCTCTGTGCTTTGTATAGAAAACATTTCAAGCAGAAAAAAAATAAAGATCAATCCATAAATTTTTACGGGAAACCCCTATCGAATGTTCTGAGCCTTGCTGGACATGGGGAAATGATACAAAATGCTTAAAATATGGTATTTACAGGAAACCTAGAGAAGAAATAATTTATTTAGCATAGCCTGTTCCAATACATTTCAGTAGGTTAAGGTCAAGTCTATGCTGCGACTCTTATCAAAATCCTCTAGTTTTTCATCTTTTACCATACTCAAATATATTTGATTCTTTTTTTAAACATATTAATTTTACTCATGTTTAGGCCTGATTATTTGATGAGTGAGCCAATCATGGTACCGGATAGGTAATTTGCATAGTCACGTGGAGTCCATTTTAGTGAGTAAATCAGGTAGAGCCAACATTACAGTGCGATGATTGGTTTAACGGATTCCTACATCACAGCACCCAGGTTAGTTTAGACCCTCCGCAAATTAGAAGCAAGGATAATTGGATGTGTAGTGGAGGCTGGAAAGGGCTGCCGAGGATGCTCTCATTTGCCACCCACTTGTGGCTCCCAGCTTTTTGAACCCACTCTGTAGCTTTTCTTGTCCGAGAAACCACCCATGCCTTCTCAGGACCGTCCACGGCCTGGCAGCTGCTGCCCCAGCAGGCTGCGCCACTTCAAAGCCAGACGTCCCCACCTCCTGTTGACTTTTCATTTCTGTACAATCTGCTTGTGCCCACACTGCTTCGGCGATTGGCTTGCATTAAGAACACCAAAGGCCCGAGACTTCAAAGGGTGGTGTTCGGTTCCCGCCCACTCACAGGCTCTTTAGTTCTCGGTGTGGTTCACCCTCGCCTCCTTATTGAGAGACGCGCTGTTGCCTTTGTTTGGCACAGAACTAAACCCTCCAGGTTTCCAGATGACCTTGAAGTATGTCCGGTTTTCACCCAGAGATTTCTTCTCCTCTCTGATGGATTCCTGACACTTCTACTACCTCTTTCTCCTCCTCCCCCTCCTCATTTCCCTCCTTTCTCCCCTTCCTTTTTTTTTCTTTCCTTGGCAGTTTTATCCGACCACAATACAGTGTCCAAGACTGTAACCATTTTTTTTTCTTTCAAGACCCCCCTAGGAAAGTCTAAACACTCCCCTGAGATGTCTACTTATATGTCTGCCCTGTGGGCAATCAAGTGTGAACGTACAACTTTCTCTTTGAAATCTCTTCTCCCTCTCTGTTTCTTTCTTAAGTAAATGTGTCGTACTCACACTTGCTCAAATATAAATCCTGGAAAATTTCAATTTCCCCTTCTTCCTCACTCTACACAAATGAAATATCAAGTGTTGAGGCCTCTAATAATGGATTTTGAATCCACCCTCTACCTTCTAGTTCTGTAGGCTCTATCCTAACTTTACTTTCAAAATTTGGGGCCCGAACTTGAACAGTAGTCTTCTGAGGTGTCCCTGCACCCCACTCCAGTACCCTGTCCTCGTGGATCAAGTGTGATATTTTTTAATTTTTTTTTTTATTTTTATGTGGATCTGTGTTTGGCCTACATGTCTGTGTAAAGGTGTAAGATCCCCTGGAACTTGAATTACAGACAGTAGTGAGCTGCCATGTGGGTGCTGGGAACTGACAAACAGCCAGTGCTCTTAAGGGCTGAGCTATCTCTTCAGCCCTCAAGTGTAGTATTTCAACGGGGACAAATCGGACCACTCCCCGTGCATAAAATGCTTTCCTGGGTTTCTATTGCATACGGGATTTGTGCAGTCCGCATTTGCAGCTACTGTTGTGTCTCTGATACTAGAATAACCAGGTCAAAGTTATGTCCTCCATCCAGATTCTCGTATCTGCGCGAAGCAAATGGTTGCATTTGGGCAACACTCACCGGTGCTGGTGGCATGGTTTTGCTCTTTGATCCCTCTGCCATTAATTGTCAAGTAATCCTCTTCTTTTCATGGTGTCTTCCTTCCAGGATGCAGTACAACTATAGCACTAGGTGGTAAAGTCTCTCCCTTTTGTTCTTTTGAAGGATGCTTTCATTAGCAAATAAGTATTAATTGTAATTATTGAGTATTTTATATCAAAAGTTATTTGAAAATGATTTCAGTACATTCTCTCCTCGAATCCAGGCAGGAGTCCTGTAAGTCAGGTACGATTTTTATTCACACTTATGAGTGAGGAAGCACGTAAGTGCACAGTTGGGTCAGAATTTGAACCCAGCCACTTCCACACACACTTCTGTGTGCGACATCACACCATCTACACATCGAAATGACCCATTCCAAGGTCTAAAATCACCACTTCTGCAAGCCCATCCAGGCTGTAGGCACGGTGTCTTATTCATTGCTATACTGTGATCTCCTACTCCAATGCCCAGCACAGGGAAGGCACTCTGTAAATCATAGTTGAAACACACAATGCTGTTTTGATAATTTTGTTCCTCTTCTTGGCTCAGAGCTCAGTGGATATTTAGTGCTAATGGAATTTATAGCCATTATGGAATGTATGTGGTAGAAGAAACCCCAGCATTCAGAGAGCATGAATTCTTTGTGAAACATTATCTATTTGGCTGTGGTTCGCTTAGTTCTATTCAAAGTTCTGTGATTAATCTTCTTGCTCATCTCTTAGGCTGCCTCAGGCTAATGTTACCAGCACTTTAAATCAATCATTTTTGACAGCAGTGTTCTTTGATGGTCATTCTCATACAATTAAAGATAGACTTGTCCTGGTAAATGTAAAAAAGGAGGGGAAAGATATGAACCTTTTGCTTTTTTTTTTTT
>NC_022024.1:15471879-15489379 GCF_000317375.1 Microtus ochrogaster
AAAAAAAAAACCATCAGTAAAGGTAACCTTAGCTCTTACAGTCAGTCACTCAGACGTACAGGACTAGCATTCTGTTTTTTCTACTGCTTGGGGAACACGAGCTGAAGAAGGGAAAAATTTGGGGATTTTCTCTTTAATCCTAAAGAGAGAAGAAAAATACCCACTATGAAGTATTTTCAGTCGAATTAAGACTCTAACATACACGGTCATTTACGACAACCAGTTAGGTTCATGCTGACTTAAATGTAACTGCAGCCACATAGCGTCCACGCTGGGCTGGCTCCTCTGCGTTCCAAAATGTTTAGCAAAGCCACTTGCTTTCTTGCGCTTTTATTTCCTGCACATGGGAATAGTCAACTGTGAGCTAAGACGAGACAATTGTTATAACAGAATTGCACTCGACGTAGTTAACTCGAATTTATGAAACAGAGATTATGTTTAATTGGAAAAAGAGAAGCTGACTTTTGGAGCAGTTGTTCAGTGTGATAAATAAAAAAAAAAAATGACCCCAACTGCTATTTTGTCGGTAACAGAAGTGAGTAGTGCGCACTGCAACACAGCTGTTTTCTTTGATTTCTGCTTCTATTTAGAAAGTGTGGCATGAACCTCAGAAGGGAAGCCAGCTTGACACTATTATTTAAATGCTAAAGAAAGGCCCCATGCCACTTTCCAAGCAGCCTGTAAAATGGAGACCTGACCTTTCCACGCTCATTAGAGTTTTCGGTGTCTCTCTATGCAACTCCAGGCTTCAGTTTCTGCCGTTTCTGCCGCTGTGGGTCAAGTGCCCAAGAAGCTCCCTTTGCTTACCTCTTGTGTGTGTTACTGCTGAATAGTTGTTATAGTCACTGGACAAAGTGACTGAATTTCACAAAACTTAAAATGGTGGGCAGGGGAAGTAATTCTTCCTTCCTCATGAGAAAAGTTTCAACAGACCCCAAAGTTGAAGATAATTGACAAGCAGTTATTTACTGTTGAAGATGCCTCTGCCCACAATACTAGAATAAACTAAGCCCCAAATAACAACAGCTTTATGACGACAAATGTTCACTGATTTTACAAGTATTCATCCAAGGGTTGCAGACCTTGACTGTTGCCTGCACCTCATTCAGGACCTGTATTCCTTCTACATTGTTGCTCTGCTTTTCTCTACTCAAAGTCTAAAATAATTGCTTCAATTCCTGTCATTATGTGTGCTTTCTAGACGGAAGGCAGGGGAGAAGTGAATTGGGGAGAATGCTGCTTTCTATTTTAGCATGACATTGACATTGTCTTTACACATTCACTTGTCATAATCTAGAACTTGGTTACAAGAACCAAACTAGTTGTAGGAAATGGCATCTAATTGACCATGTGCCCAATTAGAGCTATGTAACATGAGGGCCTGCTTGTTGGGGTTTCTGTCCCGCCGGCTACCCCACAGCCAGTAAGTCCCAAAGAAAATCACACAGAGATCTCCATAAGTTATAAAACTGATTGGCCTATTAGCTCAGGCTACTTATTAGCTCTTGTAGCTTATATTAACCCATTATTCTTATCTATGTTAGCCATATGGCTCGGTACCTTCCTCAGCGGGGTAGCTCACATCTTGCTTCCTCCATGGTGGTCTGGGCAGAACTGCAGGAGGGAGCTTCCTGCTTCCCTGAATACTCCTGTTCTCACCCCCTCTACTTCCTGTCTCGTTGACCCACGTTTACTTCCTGCCCGGCCAATCAGCGTTTATTTAAAACATGATTGACAGAATACAGACAATTCTCCCACACCAGAGCTAGATACTTTACAGCTGAAGGAAAAAGGGAAGTAGGAATTTTAGGAGACAACCAATAATGCTATATTTACTGTTGGTGGTAACTGAGGGAGTAGTGTAGGAACAAAGAGATGGTTTCCATTAGTTCCAGAAGGCTGTTGAGTGTGTAGGTCTCCAGTTAAGCTTAGCTTCAGTTGAGAAGATATTTGCCTACAAGGCATCAGGTAGACCACAAAACTGATGAAAAGCCAGAGAGCCAGACACAGCATTAGGTTCAGGACTCCACAGGCACACTGGAATGAACACTGATAACAATGCTCCTGGTGCCACTGCCTCAACACTCATATTTTTGATTTTGCTACCAACATCATCAATGAAAGCTAGGGCTTTGGTGCTGTTATAGTGCTAGAAGCAAATGGTCGATATTTCTTTTTCCTTGAATCCTCATGATAGGCTCAAAATCCTAGGTAGGGAGGGATACCAGGTTGGCACTCTGGTGGTAGAGGCTGGCAGGGGGTTATGTGTCTTATCTTCTGGACACTCTCCGGAGGATGTAGAAGTCTGTCATCCATGAAGTCTGGCCACTCTGGTGGTAGATACGAAGTATGGAAAGGGATTCATTTTCTGAGCAGCCCCTTAATGCTCCCATATGCATTAGATAATATTGACTACTGCATCTGCCAAATTGAGCAAAATTATCAAGTCCATAAAGATGGGGTTTTGGAGTTATAATTGCTCTGTAAAAATGGGGAAATGAATTATGTATACCACAAAGAGTTTTTTTTTTAGATAACATACTTAAAGTAGGAACTAAATAAATTAAGGAAAAAGCAGACAATATCTGTACTTTCTATTTGTACTATTACATATACACTTTTGTAATTAACTCAATAACCCTTATTTCAATGTAGCTTGAAAATAAATACATATTTTGATAATTAAAATTAATTTGGAATCCTGTACTATTCAAGGCTAACAATGGGATAGGTTGGTCACTTACCCTAAATGTAGCCAGACATATGGAGATAAAAAACCCTGTATACTGCTTTTTACAGTGGGGAAGACAAGACTTTTCCCTCTGCAATATGAAAGCACATATCAAGACATCTCAAACATGTATTCCCATAAGAGTTTCCCAAAGATGTTGTTCAGTGAATAGCTTTTGTTTCCTTCTCTCAGAAGTGGATTCTCCTGACAGTACATCTGCCCTGATAATGCAGGCATGTAAAACTCTATTGTTTCCACCAGCCATTTCAAACTTTCCTCCCCAAAGAGCAACTTACATAGTCTTAAGAGAATGACAAAAGCAGCCTTAAGTTCCCATATAGAATGCTGACGATACGGGTTGGGTGATGCTTAGCACCTGGGAATGGGAAATTCGTTAGGAGCATATGGACCATCAGCAAATTCAGTGTGCTAGAGAAGAAAACCGCCCGCTGTGACAGCATTGAATTTAAAAACCTCATTGTAAACAATGGCCCTGGGGGATTACTGCGATCACTCAAAAGCTGCAGGTCTGTTGTTAGCAGAGAAATTATAAACTGAATTATCAACTCACTTGTGGGCTGCAATCAGAGACAGAACCTGGAGACATTTTTTTTTTCCTGGTGTGTGAATAAGATCAGAGTCCTTTTCTTTGGCTTTAGTTCTTCCAGGTCTTAGCTTAGCTTTGCAATGCAGCGGAACCATTCAAAGATAGATCATTGTTTGAAAAAAAAATTCTCTATTAAAAAAAGTGGCTACAAATTATAATGAGGCCAAATCACAAAAATAATTAAAACTTTCAGGTAGCCTTGAAAAACTAAATTTGTAACTGCTGGTTGAATAATCACTTTATGAATTGAAGATGCAGTCTGTATTGTTTTCCCATATTTCCTAGGTAAAGGTGTAATTTTCCTCATTTTCTTTATGAGTGTTGAATGAAAGTAGCAAACTACTAAGATGTACCTATTTATCCACCTACTCTCCTTTCTTTTGTCTCTGCTTCTTCACAGTACCATTAAAAAGATCAGAAAATGAGTCAGGTTCTGCTGAATTTCTGAGAACACACACATACTATAATGCTGTATTCTGACCACATGATTGCAGGGTAGATATATTTTTCTCTACTCTCAAAGAGTAAGCAGAGGAAAATCAGTGAGAACTTTGTAAAATTATAAAGTTAAAATGTGATTAGGGAGGTGGTGAAGGATCTAAGAAAAGCCGATGGAGTGAGAGGAATATGATCAAAAAATATCGTATGACGTTTGCAAAGAATTCATTCATAAAATAGCTATTTAAAACATTACACAATGTATACAAGTATTAAAAATTCACTGTTACTCCACCAGTATATATTTTTTAGTTGTCAGTGAAGATAAACTTAAAACACAAACATTCCTCTTAAAAACATGCAAATTGTAACGTAAAATTATAAAATGAAGAGAGAAATGCATACTATTTGTTTGAAGAAGTTTTAAGAAAATATTTACAGTAGTTCCCCAACTCTAACGTTGGGTTCAAAGGAGAAGCTATGTGTGCATGTATGCACGTGTGCATGCTTTGTATGTGTGTGTGTGTGTTCACGCTTACACACCCGTGTGCTCTTTTTGGTGAACTGACCAGCGCCACACCTTCCTCTTTGGCCTCTCACCTCAAGGAGTAATGTGAGGCCTGCCAAATCGTAACTAATCCTGAAAAGGCCCAGGAGAGGAAACCATAAAGAGCTTAGCTTTAGACAGCGAAGGGTGAGTGGAACTTTTAAATCAATATGTTCTTTTCAAATATAAACGGAGTAAACTACAATTGTGAAAAATAAAATTAAATGGTACATTTGGTAAAAGCCAGAAAATAAAGGTGAAAATAAACACTGAAGTGCATTAAATTAACCCAGGGTTCGTCAGTATTTATGTTTTGATTCGCTGCATCCCCCCCATCTCCTTTCCCTCCTCAGTGTACAGCAGTGATGCAGAGGACACAGTAAGGGGAAGACATCAGGAGACAAGAGACTTGCTAGAGAAGGAAAAAAAAGTGATGTAGAACTCTCTGAACAAGTTCTTTCAGAGCATTTTTAATGCTTAGCAAACATTAAACTGCAATAAATCTTCATTTATGTGAAGCAGCGGGGACCCACTTTCATTAGGCATGCTCTTTTTATTTGTTTTATGATACACCAGATTCTTTATGGGCCTCGATGTCTGCATCTGAATTTATAATGGTTTCAGTTTGAGGTAAAAAGCACCACGTGCTTAGAGAAAAAGAAGTCACCGTGAAATTTTCAGATAAACAAAGAGAACCAGTGGGCACAATCGTATTTTGATGCTTTAGAGATCCATAAGATCTCTTCAGAAGGAAGAGGAAGAATATGATCAAAATCTCTTGTATGACATTCTCAAAGAGTAATAAGAATATGAAAATAAAAACATGTGCAGCGTCGAATTGGCAGATGTTGAAAATGAAGCTAGAAATGTCCGCCGCTTCAGACAATAGAGTCTCAGCATGGGTTGCTGTGATTATAAAATATCCTAGCTTAACTAGATATGCAGAGCCGGTTTTAGCTTTGCAGGTCAACTGAGTGAAAATTAAATCACCGTATTTCTAGCCACAAATTTGCCCAGGTATACGTCCAGGTAGCTCACAGAGAGCAAGTGTAATTCCCCAATTTTTCCTCTTACTTCAACATTTTAAGACTGGGCTAATTTATTCTGTCAGATTTCTTATCCAATCTTAAGGTCAAACATAGCAAAATTAACCCATTGTTTAAGGTTGCTTTTTTCATGGGACTTTTTTTTTTCAGTCTCCCCTCTAAACTATAAACTAGTCTCCAAGTCTTTAATCCCAGCACTCGGGAGGCAAAGGCAGGTGGATCTCTGTGAGTTCGAGGCCAGCCTGGTCTACAAGAGCTAGTTCCAGGACAGACTCCAAAGCTACACAGGAACCCTGTCTCAAAAGAAAAAAAAAAGTCATAACTTCAGGCTAGGGTTTTATAATTTCATAAATAAGTATTTTTTTGATTTTCAGGAATAAAATTATTATGATGGAGGAGTACTGTTGTTATTTTTGTGATGGATTCATACAAAGAAGCTTTATGTTCTCATAGCATTGGTTTGAGGTAGGTGTGGCTTACTGCTCAAGAAATGGAGTTTTCAATTTAAATTTTTCATATAATGGTGATGCCAGTGAATAGCCGAAAATGTCACCATGGTAATATAGAATTCCTTATTACTTTGGCTTCTGTAGTGAAAGACTAGATAATAAGCATGCATTTGTATATCTATCAGGTTAGGAATTAAAAGAGGGACAAATTTTGCATTAAAACGGGACAGTGGTTACGTGTGAAATGGGAATCCATAAGAAAATACCTTCTGCTGCCCCAGATGTTTAAGGGAGGACTTCATGGTTGAAGAAGAGACTGATCCATGAGTCTGTAAGAAAGGGCAGAAAGGAAGAGAGAGAAAAGACAGGACAGACATGGAGGTGTCTTAGATTGTTGACAGCTTCATTCCCTGGGGAATTTGAGTTTGATTTTCATTACTGTGGGCTCAGCAGGTTTTCAGTCCATGTGTTGACCCCTCTGACCGGTTACTCTCAAGGATAATCAGCACCAAGGAGTTTCTGAGGTTTGCCAGTGACCGAAGGTGGTGTGGCTGGTGGCATCCTCCACGGGCACAGGACTGCCACGTTGCTGTCTAGAAGACAAGAGGAAAATGTAGTGATTTTTTTCTTATTGTTTCTATACTACTTCAAATGCAGAAAACGAAGACATAAACAACATTTATCAGTAAAAATATCACTGAACATGGCACCATGAAGACCAAAATTGCTGTTTTCTTTGGTTGACATAGAAAACTTAGTTTGAAAACAATGTTGCCGAGCCCCAATGAATAGTTGGGGTCACTGGTCACTGCTAGAATCACAAAAGCCAATCTGGTTTAATTCGGCATGCACAAGAAAGTAGTTTTTTAAAAACAAACTTTATAGACACATTTTTGTTTATACATTTAAAATATTAAATATGATTTCAGTTTTTCACTGTAGTGGTCAGTTGTATGATTCTATTCACATTCTGAAATTACTTTTATTGGGATATCAAACTTGGTTGTTTATAAAAATAGGGTTGAATTTTTTTATATTGAACATGTGTCCTATATCCCTGCTAAATCCATTTATGAGTATCTTAGTTTACTGTTTCGTTTTGTTTTTTAGGCTCCCACCCTATGATTTTTTGTTAGTAGATGCGGCTTTATCCATTCTTTTTCACTGTGTATGCTTTTAAAAAGTATCTACATTCCATGCCTTACTGCAGTGAATGGAATATTACACCATATTCCTACTGTGGTGTAAAGCATGAAGGGTAAAAACAGATATGCAGGCCTTAGAGGGAAAGAAAGCTGGGAGCAAAGTCGCTGTCCTTCATCATTGTGCGACCTCTCTCCTCATTTTGTGTTTATTTGTTCTGCCAGTTACTGAGAGGGTTGTTGTAGACTTGAACAGTTATTGTTAGTTATTTGTTTTTCTTGAGCTTTTATTAGTTCTTCTTGATATACGGTGAGGCTTTTATTTATTTATTTTCTGGGTAAAGTACCATCTATGAGAGCTACGGCATCTTGTGGCTCTAGCCTTCTGTCATGATCCTTCTAACATCATCCCTGGTAATATCTTCATTCAAAAATACCAACACGATGGGCTCCTCTCCAGGTTTATCTTGAGTGCATTCATGGTAGTTTTTGCACTGTCCTTTCGCGTTCAACCTGAGGGTACACCCTTATTTAATATGAGCCTTAGAGTAAGGCCTGGTTTTAAACTATTAGGATAGTATCTTTTGATTGATGTGCTGAGGTAATTTAGTTAATTTTTATAATTATTGCATTGCTGCATGTAATTTTACGATGTTGGTGCTGGATTTCAATTTTTCTTCATGCTTTTTGTAGTGTTGCTATTGTTCTGCCCTTTACACATATTATTGCTCTGACTTCAGGCTGTCTCTATTATTTCCTCGTTTCTGTGCATCTCTTAAAACACTTCTGATCTCCTTGTGTTTTAATATGTAAGCATACCTTATCTTCACATAACAGAGTATTGTTTCATGTGAAGTTTCAGAATCTTTTTATTTTTTGAAATTATAATATAGTTATATAATTTCCCCCTTCCCTTTTCTTCCTTCAAACTTTCCCATGTGCCTTGCCATTCTTGCTCTCTTCCAAGCACATAGCCTATTTTCCTTTAATTGTATGCTTATATTTTATTATATATTAAATATTATCTATATGTATATCTATTCCAAAATATGTAAAACACAACCTGCTCACTCTGTATAATGTGACTTATATGGATATGTTTTCAGGCTGACTGTTTAGTACTGGATAACCAACTTGAGTTCTCTTCTCTGGGGTAGACTATTTCTCCTGCTCTCTCCATTTTTTAGTTGCCTGTAGTTCTTTGTGCAGGGTTGAGTCTCTCTTAGCTCGAGTTACTAACACAGGTGATGAAACACCATGGCCAAAGGAACTTGGGGAGGAAAGGGATGATTTTAACTCACACTTCCACATCGTCGTCCGTCATTGAAGGAAGTCAGAACAGGGCCTTAAACAGGGCCAGAATCAGGAGGCAGGAGCTGATGCAGAGGCTGTGGAGGGATGCTGCTTACTGACTTGCTCATCATGGTTTGCTCAGCCTTTCTTATAGAACCCAGAACCACCAGCCCGGGATACCACCCATAATGTGTTGGGTCCTTCCCTAAGATCACTATTTAAGAAAATGCCCAACAGCTGGATCTTATGGAGGCATTTTCTCAATTGAAATTCCCTCCTTTCAGCTAACTCTAGCTTGTCCCAAGTTGACATAAAACTAGCCAGGACAGAGTTTTTGTGAGGTTTCTCTTACCTATGTTGATGTGTCTAATGGTGTCGTTCTTGTTCAGCTCATGTTAGGCAGCCATACTGGTGAGACTTTATGGAGGGACTGTCTGACATTTCTAGGAGACACAATCTCACAGCAAATTCACGGCTCCTCTGGTTCTCATGTTATTTCTGTCCCTTCTTCTTCCATGTCCTTTGTAAGAGCCCGTATTACATAGAACAGTGAAGATGGTAGGATGAGGAGAGAGAGGGGGAAAAAAGGAGACTAAGGAAGTAAACATTACAGGAGAAAGCAATTGACAATATTAAAATCAGGTATTAAATAGAGTCTGCTTCCACGTAGTCACTTCCCCGAGCACAGGCACCAGATCCTGTCTCTATATTATCTTTTCTTCCTCTGGCTGTCGACATGATGTCTTCTGACTCAAGCATATGCTTTGTCTGTTGTGCTTTCTTCACTTACCTTTATGTTGTTTGCGCCACAACTGGAGTATAGGGCTCGTGGACTAGGCAGTAGGCATTGTAATCCTCTTTTTCTCCAGACAGGGTCTCTTTACAGAGCCCTGGCTGTCCTGAAGCTTGGTATGTCAACCAGGCTAGCCTTGAACTCACAAATGCTGCCTACTTCTGCCTCCCAAGTACTGGGATTAAAGGCATGTGCCACCATTCCTAGCCTTAGAATATTCCTGTAATTAGGCCCCGTTCAGCTTCTAGGTATTGGAAAGGAAGGTCTGTAAGCTCGGCACTGGCTCACTTTGTACCCTGGCACATTTTAGCGCTCATCTGCCCTCTTCTGGGGAACTAGTGAGAGTCTTCAGCCTATGGCTCAGCCTAGATCTCTGCCTCAGTGAAACTTTTCTCTAGTTTCCCTCCCCAGAAGGAGCTAATCAGCATTCCAGGGCTCAGTGAATAGTCCTGGCTCCAAGAGTGCCTCCTGCAGGGAAGGACTTTGGCCTTTAGAACCACCTGTCTGGGGAGAAGAGAGGATTTCACCAGGTCCATGTAAAGTACAGACCCTAGCAGTCCTGCCTGGTGGGACAGCAGATCTGCTGAGGGGTACGTCCTGTAGTGGTTCTGAGTGTCTGCCTGTCTTTTCTCCTTTCTGTCTCTTCCCATTCCTCTGTCCGTGCATGTGATCACTGTGAGCCTTTTCTTATCCTCCTCCTCCTCTCCCACCCTGTCTAATTATTGGCTACTGAGAGTGGAGTGTGAGTTTTCTGAGACTCTTCCCTTGTCCTACGCCACGGCTTCGACCTCCACAGTTCACTGGTTGTGCAATTATTCGCACTGAGGCTGAGCCTCCAGGAGGTGACGCTGGACGTACTCCCCTGCTCCATTTTCTAAGGTTTTTCTCTTTGCCTTGCAACAGAGACTATCTCTTGTTCTGCAGTCACTTATCTGATAGGAGAGTTGCTCTCCAATTCTTCTTAGTTTATTGGTTTACAGATTCTACAAAATTATGCATGGGTGTAGTCTATATTCCAATTTGCCTGTGACATCCTGTGTGTGTGTATGAGAGAGAGAGAGAGAGAGAGAGAGAGAGAGAGAGAGAGAGAGAGAGATTAAATTGGAGGTCTCCACTGGGTTCCTCTCCTAGGACTGGAGCTCAGGGAATCTCATGGCAGGGCGTGGGAAAAGACTGCAGGACAGGAGTATTAGGGAATGGAGAACACTGGGAGAGCATCGTGCAACTTAGCAGGGACTCTTGGATCTACTAAGAGGCTCATATGGGCTCACAGAGGCTGAAGCAGCAAGCACCAGCATCCATGGGTCTCCATAGATGTTGTAGCTGTTAGCTTGATAGTTCCATGTTGCTCCTAACAGTTGAAGTGAGTGTGTCTCTAACTGCTTTGCCTGCTCTTGGGCTGTCTTGTCTAGACTTGACATGAGGGCTTTTGTCTTGTCTTCCTGTATCTTATTTTGTCATGTCTGGTTGTTGTCTCCTGGAGGCCTGCTCTTTTCTGAAGGGAAACGGAAGGGGAGTGGATCTGGGGGAGATGGGAGAAAGGCCTGGGAGGAGTGGAGGGTGGAAAAATTGTGGTCAGAAGAATCTTTTTTCAATAAAAATTATTTTAGGTAGATGTCGAAATATCAGTTATTTTTGTCTGTTTACCCTGGTATTAGCAAAATCGTCTATTGGTCAAGAATCACAATTTTTGTCCTAGCTCATATTATGGCGTAAAGATTTGTGGCAAACGAGGCCCAACACGGAATGCGAGGGTGTAAGGGGAGAAATACAAGAAGCTGAGAGAATTGAGAAATCAGCCCGAGTAAGCGAATCCCATTCTAGAAACCAGTTCCACTCATTTCTGCGTGAATCTGGGCAGCCTCGGTTTTGATCCCCACCCCTGCCCCGGTTCAAGCTGAAGCATTCCCTCCTCCTCTGTTTCAAGCTGAAGCGTTGCCCGCTATTATTCCCTTTGCTAATTACTCTTGACCTTTCAGACACTTTCAAGCTGTGCTCTATTTTTAGACACATTTACAGACATTTCTAGCTATGGGTTTATGACAGAGGTATGGTGGATGATATAGCCCCACCACGGTCCTCTTCTGCGGACTATTCAGGGTAGTAGGCTGTTTACCGCAGACACGGGACTTGTAGGCTGAAATTTGTCAAACAATAAAGCTACATCTAGAGGAAGCGAATCAGCATCATGAAGTTGCTTCTCCTAGATTGAAATGCAAGTGTCAAAGGTGTAGGGTGCGTGAGGGCTGTGAATGGCAGTCCGTCTCTTCTCCTTTCCACCTCCCTTCCCTCCATCCTTGTCGGGATTGAAAGGGGTGGGGGTGTGCCCAGCAGTATATTCCGTGCCTCGGGTCTGCGTAAGAGTCTCTGAGAAGAAAGCCAACTATCTTTTAGGTGTGAGCTTCGCATGATGATCAGGGTACCCCAAAAAAGTGGAATAACACGCGAGGAAAGAACCTCAGGGCTCTTGAGAGAGATGGACTTTGATTTAAAATAGCTTTATCACTTACTGGTAATACTACCTTAGCAAGCAACCAGTGTACAGAATCCTGCTTTTATCCTCTATAAGTACAAAAGATAGTCTAACGAAAATACCCTTTGTGAAATGCTCACTCCTATGTTTGCTTACTAACAGGTTCTTAATAACTTCTCGCTGCTGTTACTTCTTGAGACAGAGTCTCCCTGGGAGGCCCTGTGTCATGTTTGAGGCCCCGTCTGTCCTCAGACTCACCATGTCACGGAGGACAGTCTTGAATTTCTGATCCTCCTGTCTCTGCCTCCTGAGAGATTGTTGGCATGTGCCCACATTCTCAGCTTAGACTATGCTAGGGCCTGAACCTGCAAATTCACATGTGAGAGGCAAGCACCCCACTAGTTGATACACCTCCAGCTGATACTCCTGTTTTCTTAACAGTGTCTGCTTGGCTCACCGGGAAGCAGCCTGTCAAACCGGCCTTTTGTCAAATGAAGCGAGGGAGAAATTGTGGGAGATAATTTTAAAAAGCACCTAAAATTCTTGCCTTTGCTGTGAGCGGAGGCTGTTGATTATTTTGTCCTTTTGGAATCGAATGGTAGAGCATTATGGTATGGCTTCCACGGTATTATAGAAATGTGGGCTAGCTTGACCTTGATTGATATTGTCCTAGCTTTAGCTATTCCTTCAGTGTTTCAGCAATCAATACCTGTCCTGGATCACAGTCCTGTGAGCAAATCCATGTTTTTTTGATGAATAAATAAATAAAAGACCTTAGAGCACCATCAGGGTGCAAATCTGTCCCCCACAAGTATGTAATAACACGAAACCCGGAGGGCGCACAATGGAGCGTTAGGAAACACTCTGTAGACTACGAAAACCAGGATCAGAAGGAAAGCCAATTCATTAACTGTGCATAGTTGCTTTTAATCAGGATTTCCTCAAATTAAATGTGTGTTGATGAGTAATGACATCCCATATGACACCCGAACAGATGTTAGCATCCTTAAGGACTCGGCTATCGTTCCTTCATGGCAGGCCTTGGCTGCTTTGAGGTTCTCCATTTGTTTTTGGATCTAAGCTCATTACATTAATAGCTCAAAACTTTCTCAGGCGCATTAGAAATAGACTGCATGAACTGAACGTGGCGTTTCCGCCCCCCCCCCCACACTTTTCCTTGCCTGTAACACAAAGGCAGCCTCGGAAACAGCCCACAGGAAATCAGTATTTCTCAGTGGCTTGTGTGGGAAGTGCAGACCATTGTGTGTGAGTGTCACAGCCTACTGCTTGGCAGGAAGTCATTTTTTGGAAAAGTCAACTGAACAAACACCTTCCATTGTCTACAGAGGTTCAAAGTCCCATGAAACTTCCTTATTGCTATCTCTAAACTAACCGGGGAGCTGTAAACACATTTAACCCCTTTGTTCCTAGACTGTCAGCTTTATTGAAGGGGCTTTCCCTCAATAATTAAAAAAAAAATGCTTTAGCACTGTGTTTTATTTGTATGTGTTTTTTTTTTTTCTGCATGTTTGCCCATGTGCCATGTGTGTGCCTGGGACCCACGGAAGCCTGAGCTGGATCCCTTAAATTGGAGTTATAGATGGCTGGAAGCCTCCTGGGAGTAGAATAGACTTTAGGTCCTCTGTGAGAACAGTCAGCCCTCTTAACTGCTGAGCCATCTCTCCAAGTCCCCTCATTAATTTTTAACCTATTTTGATTCTCTTTGGAGAATGTGGCAGGGCAATCAATCCACGTGTTTGCTCTTCTTTTCAGGGGCTGTTTCTTCCACACCTCATATCTAACTGTTCTGTTGAGGGTTGTATAATTAGTGGCCAAGGGAAAACTCTATTGACCACAGAGAGTCTCCCCGTGCCCCTCGCTGGGTTTCTCATTCATTTGCGAGCTTATAGCATCAACAGAAGGTTTTTTAAAAAAAGCACTGCTCGGAATATTTACAAAAAACCTGCTAATCAGATTGATAGTCTTATTCATGAAAATTGTAAGATAAACACAATTTTCTCTTCCCTACTGTAATACAGCTGAGAAGAATTTCACACTATTAATGAGCATATTAAAGAATCAGACTGTGAGGGCAAAGATAGAAGAGGCTACATTTAACCCGAGGTTGATTGTTGCCATAGTCAATATTTGAAGATATTTGAAAGGCATTTATAGAAATGTAGTTGACCCAGAATTAGGATTTTTTTTTTCCAGTCTCGCTTTCAATAAGCAATTTGACAAATTCTGTCTGGTTGTTTTTTATTTTTTTAAACATGTTCTGGTTAAAGTCAAGATCCCAAGATGTAGCTGTTCAACAATGAAACTGACTGACATAGGAGATACCTTCTTAGTTTCTCTACAGCTGTTATAATAAAACACCCCGACAGAAACATTTTAAGAGGTAAAGTGTTTATTTTAGCCTGCAGTTACAGGTCACTGTCAATCTTGGCAGGGAAATTAAAGTGCGAGAAACTTGATGTAGCTGGTCACAATGCATCAGCAGTCAGGAAAAGAGAGCCGTGGAGGCAAGAACGTTAGCGCCCAATGTACTTCCTCTACGCTTACACAGTCCAGGACCCCATACCCAGGGAATGGTACCGCTCACAGCAGGCAGGTCTTCCTATCTCAATGAACCGAAGCAGATAATTTCCCTCAGGCATACTCAGAAACTCATCGTCACAGGTGGGTGTAGATTTTGCTAAATTGATACTTAATAAAGATACTGAATTTGCATTCGATGGTATGTCTAAGGGAAGCATTTCACTTAATCTGCCATGGGTATCATCGAGAGACCTTTTGTTCTTGGCAAGAAAACCCCTCTCTCAAGTTGCAACAGAAATTCCACGAGTTTACAAGCACATAGGCAGAAAAATCTGCAGTGTTTCCTTTCTCTTCTTTTTCTTTATGTCTTCCCCAGGATTGTAGTTTTATTAGTGTTGAGATAGAGTTCCCATTCTCTAGTAACATTTAGATGCCATAGGGTCTTCGATGTCTATGATGCCATTACATGAGAAGTAAAACCTGGTTCCTGATATCTTCAAAATAGCAAAGTGTCCCCATGATCCTCTGGGACTTGATTGCTCTGATTGTCCCAATCTTTTCAGTAGCTATCATCTAAGAACACACCCCCCACCCCAATAATAGTAGCTATTGTCATTTGTGTTGAGTGTGGCTAGTGATTGCTTCTTTTTCTTTTGAGCCTAACAGTCATGCTGGGATAGTAAACATTCTATATTACTTCATTCACCTACAAGACCTATCTCCCAGTATGATCCCAATGGTGGTTAGGTATGTAGCAGTATCATGTGTGTCTACATTGTCATGTAATCTCACCTGTAATTTGCTCTTGTGGCATGAACTGACTTTGAAGACATAAAATTTCCAATGTAATTAATGCAGTTACATATATGTGCGTGGTAGGGAGGGAGGTGTTAACAAGCAGTTTTAGCTACTTACTAAGTGAAGTACACAAGTGGGCGCGGTGAAAAAAATACACCTTCCCTCCTCCATGACGCGGAAATTGTGAGACAAAAGAGGTGTTGACCCTCTTAGGGAGGAGCCGCAGGCGGGGAGGGGGGGTACAGAGCAGAGAGGAGCAGCAGGCGGGGGTAGGGAGTGCAGAAGCAGAGAGGAGCTGCAGGTGGGGTCACAGGAGCAGCGAGAGCTGCAGGAGGAGGCTCAGGTACAGAGTGGAGAGGGAAGAGGTGAAGGTCTCCTAGAGTTTCCATCACCCAGAGTTCCCTGGGTGCTTGATTCTGCAGATCAAAGTTTCCAAGCTGAAGGAGAAAAGCTTACGCAGCAGCATAAGATATGCACCAGATAAGGACACAGTGGGTACCAGAGTCCAGGCAGGAGGGTCTCAGGTCTTCAGCCTCATCGCTGTGTGTTGCCATCCTTCAAGCTGCTCAGTCAGTCCACCTTAGTGTTCTTCCTGACCCCCTGGATCACAGCAACAGCGTCTTCATTCTTTCCCCCTTATCTACCGCCTACGCTGCCCAGCGACTCCTCCAAACTATGGATCCGGTTTTATCGCTCTCCTGTTTAAAGCTCTGTAGGGACTTCAGCTGCTCATGATGACAAAACTAGACTCACTAGGCCCCGCTTATGACTTGGCTTTCTACTTTCCCTATAGTTCTCCCCATCCCAGGTCGGCGGAGCTTCAGACTCCTCCAGCTGTGCTAAAAAGCCTGCAGTTTGTTTTGCTCAACCCTACAGTACACAACGCGACTGCCTGACAGAGCCTACACACCGACTCGCTTTAAGCTTTAGTGCAGAGGTCGCCTTCTCCAGGACTTTGTTATTTTTCTTTGCTCTCTGCATGGATCTGCGCATGTATGTCTAGATGCGCTCCCGAGTCCCAGGTAGGTTCTTAAGAGCCTGGATGCTCCTGTCTGAACTGATTATACATGGCATCGCCATAGAGGACTTTAATAGGACGGCCTGGAGACGGAGAGTTCACGGGATCGTCTTTGATGAAGTAGAGCTAGAGTTGCCTGTGAGATCTGGCTGGAGATGAAAAGTTACTGATACGTGAGCATGGTACACAGGACGAAGACCTGGGGAGACCCTCTTGGACATGGTGTCATTGGGATGTGGGTGCATCCTTGGGCAAGCCTACAGTGAAAAATAAAGTGAAACATAGACAAGAATAGGGCATGGATAAAGAATAAAGGTGGTAGAAATAAATTCCAGAAGTTACCCTGGCTCCATTTCCCCTCTACTTTTTGGTCCTTTAGGCTACAAATCTCACAACGCAATTTTTCAAAAGGCTCTGTAGGAGAGATACCATGTATATATGCCGTTCTGGGACGTAGAACACACCAAGGTCTAGTGATGCGGGACTCTTGATGAACTCCCCTTGCTGCTGCCTGGAGGAACATCTGAGACTTCTTTTAATACAATTACGGAACAGTTATAATTCAAAATTTGAAAAATTGGTACAAGCATCACAACAAAGGAATTTGAACTTGGGTGGATTTTCTGTTATTAAAACCATAAGTGCTTAAAAGTAATTTGAAAACAACTAAAGCAGGAATACTCTGGATATTATCTTTAGGTAGAGCAGTATATTCCCACTAGAAATGATCTCCCCCCCAATTATCATGCAAAGAAACACATTGTGCAGCTAAGTTTGTGCATATCGTGTCAAATAGCCTTTGTTTTTTAATTAAGAAAAATCATCTTAATCTAGAAATCTATGAATCTTCTTAGTTTAAGAAGAAAAAAAGCTATCTTTTTCGAGGAAGGGAGACAATAGTTGACGCATAATCCCAGCATGCAGATAAAGTGGTTTCATCTGTGGTGGATGAAGGTAAATGGCGATCTCCCCAGAAGTCAAGGGTGTGGTAAATTGAATAATTGAAGCTATCGAGGATGGCTAATACGTAATCCCGTGTGGCATTTGTGAGAGCCAACGTTTTTCAAGATCCTTCAGACATATTCAAACATTGCAAAAACGTCCCTTCCCAGCAAGAGGAGCTTTTTTTTTTTTATTTATCTATTTTTTTTTTTAACTTTTCTACAGTACTGTATTTCACAAGCATGGACCAATTGCAAGAGGCCTGCCTTCCACATCTGGGTTGTGGAAGCTTAGTCTCCCTCAAGGAGGGTACTGAACTCACTTTCTGCAAGGGGTCAGTGAGCAGGCAGGAAGGAGGGGGAGTTGCGGGCAGTTGCTTCTCAGCCAGACCAGTTAAATCAATCTTGGGCAGCTGTATAAAAATGCCTCAGCCTGGCCTTTCTTATCACTGTGTGGTCAATTACAGGCAGATCTCAAGAGGGAAGGGAAGAAAAAGGAGTGAGGTAATCTCCCTCATAGCCTCATTTGTGGGACGATTCATTTTTCCACACGGGACATAATATATTTTATCAGATCTGGGCACCTTCATGAAGAAGGAACAATTCAACATGCAATGCATATTTATCATAAAAAGTATGAAATATTCGGCGTGCCTATAAATTTGGGACAAAAGCTAATGCCA
>NC_022024.1:15491055-15496171 GCF_000317375.1 Microtus ochrogaster
AGAGAGGCAGGCAGGCAGATTCTTTTAGCTTAGATGCCCACCGAAATTTAACTCAGTGATTTGGTGGAGATTCCTGTGAGATTCTGGGGTCCAAAGCAGTGCATGAAATTCTGAGCGGATGGAGCATGTTTGCCATTGACACCCTGGTCTTCCCTGTATGCTCAGCTACAGGCGCCTGTGTCCAGCAACCGTCCTGGGTGTCAGGAGTCACCCAAGAGCCGGAGTCATCAGGTGACTCAGCTGGATGTGTCCCTAATTCAAGTCCAATCTTGACATTGGGGCCTCACATGCAGACTTCTGAGCTTGAGTTCTAGTCTTTTAAATAAAAAGACTTTTCTGTCTCCAGCCCACGCTGTCCTGGCACTCACCATCTGGTACAGGATAGTCTTGTACTTATGATAACCCTCTGCTGTGTCCTGCCAAGTGCTGGGAAAACAGGGGTGAGCCACCATGCCTCACTCCAACCAAGTTCACATCTCGGAGCTTATTTTGGTTCTCAAGTTTCCATCTGTTTCCTTCTGATTCCATTCATCATGGCTTTCCCTGGGCTAGGACCTTTCCCTTCAAATATACTGTCAATTTAAGTTTGCTTTTTAAGTCCATTGCCACCGACCCCTTCTAAAACAAACTTACCATCTTTGCTGAGAGTCAATACTGCCATATTTTCAATGCTAAGCCTTAGGAAGATGCCCCCAAAGAAATTTATGAATAAATCTTGTGCTGTATCTCAATTAAAAAATAATCGCAACAAAGTCCCCATGGCGTTCAGTATCTGCATAGTCCCAAGATGTTTCTAGAGTCTCTAAGAAAGGAAAACCAGAAGTAGGGATGAGTATAGTACAGGATGAAGGTCCTGAAAGGCCAATTCTATTTATTGATCAAAAGGAGTATTTTGAAGATAATGCTTTAGAAGTTACTTTAGCAATAAAGAGCCTGTACCAAGACTCTCCACAAATCAGAAGGGAGAAATGAATGGATGAGAGAATGAACATCTGGCTAAATGCTAGCCCAGATGATTTCCTAAGTGGACCAAGGATAAAGATTGAGTCTGAAATAGGCTCTGCGGGGAACAAGCTCTGGCTCTGCCTTGGAGCACAGCTCCGAGACATGAAAATAGGTGCCTAGACAGCTTTACTTTTACAGCAGCAGACATCAAACAAAATGACAGAAATATTTCCAGTGCGGCCCTTCATCATTATAGACCGAGTTGATGGAAAATGTCCAGCCTTTTTTTTTCAAGTAATGCCTTGCCCAGTTGCCCATGTAGTCTGGGGCGAGGTAGGTAGAAACTTGCCTGTAGTGTCTCAGCTTAAACCTGGAGAGATGCAAAATTTTGTTTGATACTTCAGGAGTTCAAGTCATGACAAAGTCTTGAAGAACAGGTTCTTTAAATGTGTGTGATTTTAAGCACAATTGCATTGTTTTTGCTATTACAACAGGCATCAGACAGAAGGATCATTGTAACCTCCCAGATAGTGGAACTCACTTCCTATCTGATGACCTAGATCTCACCATAATAGGTAACACATCTCATTTCTTCCCCAATGATTCCTATGTATTTATATTTAGAGCCATACTGTTAGCATAGAGATAATTTACACCTTTTATGTTGCTGTTATCTTGTTTGAAATTATTTTTAAACGTCAACGCACAAACCACCCAAAGCAGTAATTACATTAGTGTTTGAAAATCAAAACAATACTTTGGAGCACACAATTAAATGCTATAGTGCCTCGGAAAACACAAAAACAATGACTGCCGTGCCAACACTGGGGACACATTTTCCTGCTAAGATCGAAGTGTGAGAAAGCATGCGTGAAAATTGGGGCATCTTTGGGGGCAACTGTTCACTGCATGTAGCGAATGCCGCATTTCACGACTGATTCTGCACTGTTGATTGAGAACCACTGACTTGAAGTTGGTGTTAAAGATGGAATTGTGTTTCCCTAAAAGATGCTGATGCCTTAACCCCTTGGTGTATTAGTTACTTTGCCCGAAGCTATGGCAGAATACTTGATGGAAAAAAGTAAGGGAAGAAACATATTTGGGCTTACCATTTGAAAGACATCATGGCAAAGAACGCCTGCTATGGGTGGGGCTGTTAGCAGCTATGACAACGGGATGGGGAGGCAGTGGGGCCCCTCACTTTGGTAGCCAAGTAGAGATCCAGAGTTAGAGGTAGTGCTGGCCCACAACCCACAATGCACACTGTCCCAGACACCCACTTCGTCTAGCTACGCCCCCAGTCCTAAGGTGTCGATGATCTCCTGAATCGGCACCACCAGCAGGGGACCACGTCACACACAGGAGCTGTGGATGCATTTCACACTCAAGCCATGACAACCTGTGACTGTGACCTTCTTCGGAAAGATGGTCTTTGCAGATGGTCAATGTGAGGTTGCTGCGTGTGTGTGTAACTGGTATCCACATAGAAAGAGGGTATGTGGACACATACATGGGCAGGCATGCGCATAGGGAGCACGCTGTCTAGAGGCACAGGCAAGGAGCAATATGAGCGCCGCAAGCCGAAGAGCACCAAAGGTGGCCACAGACTTCCGGAAGCCGGGAGTGAGATGCAAGGTGATTTTCCTCTGTGGTCCTCGGAGAGAAATTACCCAGCCAGCGCTTTGATATTGGACTTTAAGGCTCCTGCACTGTGTCAATAAGTGTCCATTGTTGGAGCTACCTACGCTTTATTAAGGTTACATTAGTGATCCCCGTACAGCTGGTGTCTGGTTCTCTGCCTCGGTGGAATTACTTTCCCACTTATAATCTGTTTAGCAGAAATGTCACTCTTTCTTGCCTGCGTTTCTACTTAAAGCAGCTCTGGCTTTGACTGTTCCTGATTCTCCCATTACCCCTCTTCTTGTTTTGAATATAATGGATAATGCTATCTGCGAGATCAGTGAGGGAGGGACGGACCAGCAGTAGGTGGATGAGAGAGATCCCGACAGGGGTATGAGTAAGGACAAAATACAAAGGCATATGTGTGTGGGAATTGTGAAGGAGATCCACCATCGCTTTGTGCATTAACTTATATCCATAATACAATTTAAAAATTAAATAAAAAGTTTAAAATGAAAATTAATAAAAGAGAATCAACAGGCTTTTCCCACTGACTTGTATTCAAGCTCAACTCACAGGAAACACAAGCAAGCAAGGGGTTCGGAAGCAGCGTGGAGGCAGAATCTGAGGCCTCCAGCCTTCGGTCCCTTTTCTGAAGACCATAACTCCTGGTGGATTCCATAGGTGACACTCTATCATACCCTCTCTCTTTGACCAATCCGTTCCATCCAAGGTCAGGGTGATAGCCTAACATGACTTCCCACACCCTGTCCCCACAGGAAAAAGCCCCAAATGTATCTCACTTTCAGGGTGTCTTTATCTTTCTGCCAGGGTGTCTATTGAATACAGAAGTCCAGTATGGATGACGTGTGAAATTGGAGCCTAACATACACTCTTGATTCCCTGGGGTGGTTCAAGAACTCTGACTTCTTTCCACCTAGTGTCATAAATGGGAATGCCCCAAAGATCTAATCAGGATTACTGAGGATGCACCCAGTCGTGATGCTGGGACTTGAGCAGCAGGCCACAGATAAACAGATGACAACCAATCCACCGTGGGGGGCTCCTTGCCAGTTGGGAATGTGTACTTAGTGTACGTAGAACTGAGTTTTCATGCAAGAGAAGCCAGGACTCACCTAGAGCTTTATATGAATGGATGTCCTTTGTAGTTCCATGTTGGCCATTATTGAAACAAACAAACAATCAAACACCTAAGCGTGCTAGTTAAACTAGTCTTGCTGCCTAGATTCGCCTAACAGGCCACACATCTGTGATGTCTGCCTTAAGTCTGTATTTACACTCTCTCTCAGACTGCCAAGAATGACCTAGGGACTTCATTCCCTAAAGCTACATTACAATGGTGAGCCCAAGTTTTCACTGTCTTTGTTAATAGCGAAGAAGACATCCCTACCACTTATAAAATCTACTTTTAAAGATCTTTTCCAGGTCCCTAGATTATTGTTATTTCCAAAAACTAAAATAGAATAAAATTGTGCAAAATAAAATCTTCTTTAAGGATTTAGCTCTCTGAGCACCCTACACCTTGCTCTTAAAATGCACAAATACTTGTTTTACTTTTTCACCGGGCCATGTAGCACAGTGCCTCCTAGCCAGACACCAGCTCCAGGGTCTTGTTTAGAATGGGCTGATCCCTGCTGGGGCAGCAGACACCGAAGCTCACCCCTCACCCCCCCGAGCGCACACAAATTATTTCTTGCTTAGACAATGTCCTCTGTGGGTCACGCCACTCTCCAGAGTTCCCGCTTGCTTGTGATCCAAGCTGCCTGAATGTGGTGAAGCCACCAAGTCAATCGCAGTGCCCCAGGGAGTTGGTGCCAGTGAGCGTGGCTTCCCTTTGGAAGTATGTGTGTTGTTTCTGCTAAAAATTTGTTGGTTAAAAAAATTTATTCCTTACCCCTGCCCGACCTTAAGGAGCTGATAGAGACAGTGTTCCTCAGAAAAAAGAGGGACCAGGAGCAGCGAGTGCCACTCAGTCCTCTACGTGTCTAAACGCACTGTCGCCAACTACTTCTTTTGCTACAGGAAACTCAGAGATTCTAATTCTAGGACAAGCTTTTTCCCTAAACATCTTCCAGGTATTTTCCCATTAGCAGGCCATGATCTTTATTATTTTAATAGTCTTATTGTTTGCATTCTTTGTTTTCAGCAGGCTGCCTCTGAATCATATGGGAAGAGTAAGAGAGAGAATAACCCAGTGAACCAATTCGTGGAAATAAACAGAGACAAGGTAAGTGCACAGATGTTTGCTTCTCAGCTGTGGCTGCTGCTTCCTTCCTCAGGCTGCTCCACATACAGAGGGGGCAGATCAGCAAGGGTCACAAGGAGGAGCCAGGATGATAGTAGCTACAACCCAGTTCTATACACTTGGTGGGAAATAGGGCCTTCCCTGACCTAACTCCATTGTACTAGGTTTTTCCAGCCAAACTGATCAAACGTCTGTGTTATGTAAGAAGGTTATTTAAGTGATGGGTTCCCAGGATGATGGCAGCTTTCACGCTTAAAAAAAAACCTGCAGCCGGGCGATGGTGGC
>NC_022024.1:15496342-15504252 GCF_000317375.1 Microtus ochrogaster
CTGGCAATCAGGAAAAGAATGGGCAAGGCCTAAAACAGAGGATATCTGCCATTCAAGTTTAGTTCCGCCAGTGGAAATCCCTCTTGAGAGAGGAAAGTATGGTAAACTCCCAATTCACCCAGTCCACGGTGGGAGATGCTAATTCTCCGCGAAACGTCCAAGGGCATTTGCTGTTGCTCTCTTCAGACTTTCGACTATTAGATGGGGACCGCCCACAACACGAGGAGAAATTTCTGCTGACTTAAATGCTAATTTCATCCACTATGAGCCTCGCAGGAATGTCTAGAATAATGCTTGACTGTATATTTGGGCACCACTGCCCGGTCAGTTTGACATAAAATTAGTCATGCTCCGTTCTTGCAAATCCATCACCAGTGTCTTAACTTCTTATGGGTCCCGCTGGGTACTAAGAGCTGTTTGCTCCCCTTCCCCGTCTGCCGTCATCGGCACCCGGCCGGTTCTTCTTAGGACTCCCCTTTTGTTGTAGTGGGTTCCCCAGGTTTCTGAGGTAGTTTGCTCCTCTCTGGCAGTTTTGTCTTAGCTGTCCTGCTGGAACGACTTGGGCACCTCAGGAAGCTTCCAGTCTCCCGGTGATAATAAGCATCTCGGGGACATTTCTTACTCGTGTGGCCGGGTGACTCCCTTCACTTCATTCTGTTCAGAGGGTTGCATATGAACAGAGGATTCCTTCGGAACCCTGGCTCTGTTGGAGGCTGATGGGTGCTCTAAAGAGGAAAAACCCAGAGGAAGGAGATTGTCCTTCGTGCTCTGCCCTTGGAAGGGATTAGGCTAACATAACTAATACTGTATACTGTAGGACCCTGCTATTTCTTAAAACAGTAGCTTCTGATAAAGCGAGGCTACCCCATTTTTCCTCATATTTTTTTTTTTTTTGCTCATCTTTTTTTCTGTATGGTCTTACTTTTCACTCTAATTCTCTGTCATGTTGTGACACCCCCAACGGTGACCTCCCCAGAGAAAGAACAAGAAAGCCATGCAATCGTGGACATCCAGTCTTTGTTATGAATTGAAACCAAACCATCTTTCATGTTTTGAATGTTGGGATTTGCAGAACCTCTAGGAGGTGGGGTTTAGCTGGCAGCAGTGGGCCACTAGGGGCGGGCATTTGAAGGTTAGCGCTTAGTTCTGGTTGAGGTCCTACTCTCTCGGCTTTTGGGTCTGATGTCATATGAACAGAGGCTGTCATCCCCCTCCCCAGCCATTGTTCTATGCTCAGCTGTGCTATATTGAGTGGAGGCTCTCTGGAACCAAGAGCACCAAATAAACCTTTTATGAGATGGGCATATACGGCACTTCGTCACAATATACCAATGTGGCTTCTGAGCTGTGAGCAAAAACATTTTTATGTATAAAGTGCCCATCCTCAGGCATTCTGATGTAGCAATAAAAATGGACTATTAATTTTATGTATAAAGTACCCATCCTTAGGTATTTTGTTATAACAATGAAAATGGGCTAATATAATCAGACTTGTTTGGCCTTACGGCCTTTTTGTCCAAAGGTCTTGGTCCCATCACTAATCCTGCAGAATTTCTCATGAAATTGGCATAGATTTGGAAAGTATAGGATGGGTACACGGAATGTGGTAGAACAATAAGAAAGGTTGTATTATTTTTGTTTAACTGCAACTCCTTGCGACTTACTGTATAATACATGTCAAGGGCACTCTATGTGTTACTTAGAGGACAACCCACTTGGTCAATAAAAAAGCCAAGCTTCAAAGACGTGAATCCAGACACTGAATAGCACACAAAACAGCAGGTGGATGATGAGGATCCATCGATGAGGCGTCTCTACTTCCCAACCCCCAGACGGAGGAGCTGGCGTGCAAGGTAACCCTTCAGAACTTCCAGCTATATGATAATGTTTCCAGGAAACTGCTGTTCAGATTCTTCCAGTTCTCAAACTTAAGAAAATCAAAGAGACATTGCTTTTTAATAAAGACACATTCTTAATTTCTAGACAGTGCAGGAAGCAAACAAATTTATTCTATCTTTAAACAAGAAGGAACACCTGCCTCCAAGTTCATACTATAGTGTCTGGAGCAGCTTCCCCCAGCAGAGCAAGGGATTATGGGTAACGATAGTATTCTCTTCCTGAAACTGCGGGAGATTTTTTATCTTGCTAGCATTGGCATAGCACCCTCAGGCTCAGTAGGGAAATGGTAAAGTTAAGGTTTCCCTTCCCTGAGAGCATATCAGATTTTTCTGCTGCAGAGCAGAGGGGACATTACGGGAGCCAGGGAGGAATGTGAAGTCCCTTCAAGCCAAAGGCCTTCACTGCTACCTTCTTTGTCTCTTTTCTAGGTTTTGTTCTGTGTGTCTGTTGGTAGCAAACAAATGGCTCAGTAATTTAGCAGTGAGTAGCTGTTGTCACATAAGGGAACAGGTCACCTTATACCCATTCTATGAGCAAAGACTCTCTTTCTCTTAGTCATCGACTTCATTGCTTAGCCCTCGGTTATTTTTATTATCAAATATTAATGAGATACTGTGTGATGTTTCAGCACACTCTTATGCAACGTACTCATCAAATCAGGGCACTAAGCAGCCTCTCTCCTTGTCATCCTTTTCTATTTGGAGCCTTTGAGTCTCTCTTGGCCTTCATGAATACATAACAGGCTATCTGTACCACTGCCATCCCGCCGTGCTGTTGGACACCAACATTCATTGCTTCTCTTCAACCCCATCATTTTGAATTTTTATATCCTTTTTTTTTTTTCATGAGGAAAAGAAGAGGAGCTGCAAACCACACCATGGTCTTTCACATAAAATAGATCCACAAGGCCTTTTGACAATAAAGTCTGGGAAGCTGTAGACATCAAGACAATTTAGAGAATTCTATTTTTTTTTGCAGTGCTCAGTGCCTGATGAAAAGTAAAAGAACCAAATTTGGGAGATGATTTGGATTTTATATAGTTTCTTAAAAAAATGTGACCGATGCCTCTGGAATATTACAGACCAGAGCCACTGGTTCCTTATTGTGCGCTACTTAAAAATCAGGTATATATATATATACACACACACATTTAGATTAGTCAATTAGTTCTGTTAGATTTGCTAAGACAAAAGACCCTTAACATAAAAAAAAAGCCAGCCAGTTCTAGCTCCATTCAATTTTCTCTATCAGTCTTAAGACGGGAAAGTGTCTATGGAGTAACCTATAGGGGAGCTGCTGTCTTATTATAGGTTAAGATGCAAAGAGAAAAATGACCTACTTTAGAAGAACTCACAAGCTCACGCTTCACCAACTTATATTTAAGGATGCTGAAGTAACATTTTAGGTTTATTTTAGAACTCTTTGAAATTCCCAGCAATGGCTGAAAATCTGGAGACCCTAAAATGGATCAATGTCCTATTTTTTTTTTTTTTAAAGAGAAGGAATTTCTGGTTAAGTTGCAGAGAAGATCTCCAGAGTGTGGTTCCCAAGTGTTTAGAAGCAAATGTGGAGGTCACCAGAAGCCAATCTTATTCCTCATCTTCATTCTAAGGTGTTCAGAGTGTGCATGTGTGTGTGTGCCTGTGTGTGGTGTGTGCGCGCGCGTGTGTGTGTGTGTGTGTGTGTGTGTGTGTGTGTGTGTGTGTGAGAGAGAGAGAGAGAGAGAGAGAGAGAGAGAGAGAGAGAGAGAGAGAGGAATGGGATACTCTTCTCTGCCCACACATAAGCTGCAATATCCTTTGTTTTTTACCCAAAAACTGTTTAGGAAACCCTCTTTCCCTCTCTCAACATGTTTGCTAACACTTTCTCTAGTGACGGTGTACTCTGGGTACCGGTCAATTAGCAGAAGGAATTAAAGCATCTTTGTCAATCATATGGAGGAATGCACGCTCTGTGGGAGCACAGTGCAGGCATCTCTTTGAGGCTGCTTGGGCGGTAGGTCCTATCTTTTCCTGTTCTCCCCACCTCCTTACCACAGGGAGATGTCAGATATCAACACCATGGAATGAATTAGAGCTGTTGATATCACAGGCATCTTAGGGGGGAAGGGAAGGTGGTTTCTGCAAGGACCCGTTTTTGGCAACCCCTCAAGTAATATCAAGTCAGCAACTCTGTGATTCTAGTTCTGGGGGATAGCATCTCTTGAGTAAATATTTTTAAAGCCACAAAATGAGCTTTGCAAAGGATAAGAAAAGCAAAACAAAAGGCTGTTTCATATTTAAGATCTCCATCTCTGGCCTTGGACCCGTGCCTAGTTTTATGAAAATACAGCTATCCACCCTGCAATCTACTCCCCCCCGCCACAATCCTATATTGAATATCTATAGAAACATGAATTTTTTCAAGCTGAATTATTGAAAAAATTCATTATTTTTCTTACATTAAAAGCCTCTTTAAAAAATCTAAGTGTGCTTTATTGTCACCTCAGAAAACGTCGCATTTTGTTTTACCCAGAAGCCAATAGAAAGCTGGCTTTATCTTATGACAGTGTGTTGGGAATAAGGCCCCATATAATGCATGAACTGATATAGGAAGCCGAGTCAAAAAGCTGGAATCAGACTGCAATTTCGTATTTCATGTTGTTGCATAACTCCCATCAGCATTTTGTAAAGGAAAATACTTGTTAGAGAAAATTCCCATCTGTATTTTGTGATCTGTGCTTGTATCTGAAGATTCGGCATCAGCACACCAATATTTTTTTTTCAGTTCAGTGTGGTGCTTTGCTCCACCCATGGAAACCTTGCACCGAGGCTTAGTCCCCTGCTCAGGGTGTTACTTGGTTCCACTGTCCAGGTTTAATAAGTCATGCTGTGTGGAGGGTAGGTTTTATATGTTTGTGCGCTCACCTACCCTCTAGAGAATAAACCAAAATGTCTTTTATTTCTAGTGCTCTTAGCTTTGGCCTTGGCTGGACATTAAACACAAATGCCCCCATTGCACTATCCCCCACCCTTTAAATGATCACATCTTTAAAGACACCAACATATTGGAAAGCCTCGTTATTTTGTAATCTTCAGATTCTTTGCACAGGGACATAAAGAACAGAATAACAGGTCAAGATAAGCCAATGGGAAGGATGTGTTCACAGGCCACCTGGCAGAAGTCCCACAGCCATTAGTCAGTGGTATCTGGTGGAATTTCTGGAATCGGTGTGCTGTTTTACTTCATGATGGAGCCAAAAGGAAGAGAAAAAAATGCCTGGAATTAGAGGAGGTGAGGGGTTCATCACCCTAAGCTCCAATCAGCTTAATTAACAGTTTGTTCTCTCCTGGAAAGAAAAAGTGTTTTGGTAGTGCTAACACCGCATAGACTTTTAGTTAAAATTTAATAACAAGTGGTAATTAAAATAATAAGGAGTTCCGACTCTCAGGAAGGGTTGAAGTGAGAAAGGTGTCTTCCTGGGCACAGCACACGCTGTGTGCCAGAGGGGCACCCAATTAATAAATGGTTGTGGACTTGCCTGGCGGTGTGTAGGGGAACAGGGCGCTGTCTACTGTTACAATGGATACTTGTAGGAGTGGAAACGCTAATCACAGCCAGATGTTGGTTATTATCCAAGGGCGAATTCTTGGGAGGGAACACACGCTCAGTGAGGATCACACACGCACAATCTGAAAAGAAGATAAGCAGAAGGTGCCGGAGACCCTTCCCAGTCCTTATTCCTTTTAGCACATCTTCAAGCCCTGATTCATCAGATTTGGGTTTAAATCCTGCCTTGGAATAATGAAAATAATAAAAAACCCCTCTTAACATGCATTTAGACACCGCACAAATGACTATGCTCCAATCTTTCTTTTCTTTATGTGTATCATGGAGTCCCCACATCATCTTAGCAATTATATTTCAAAAAACAACAGGCAACACCATTTTCAGTAGTTTCTTGATGATAGGGAGACATTTTAAATGGCATTTGCTGACCATTCATGTTTATTTATTTATTTTACTATTATTCGTGGATGATGCCAGGCTCTCATTCTTCAGAGTTTATTTGGGATCTGAATCAGCAAATGAAGCAGAAGTAAGCCCCTGAAGCAGTTTTAAGAGGGTTTGTCATTGTCACATTATCTTCTTAATTACTCAGTCACCGCTGCAACCATGTTTCTTCCCTCTTTCTCTCCCTTGGAACATTGGAACATGCTGGACAGCGAGATCGGCAGGAGAGAAGAAGCCTATTTCAGAGAGGAAATCAAGAGGCCAGTGTGGATGTGGCATTTTTTTGTTTTTTTGGTTTTTTCGAGACAGGGTTTGTCTGTGGCTTTGGAGCCTGTCCTGGAACTAGCTCTTGTAGACCAGGCTGGCTCCAAACTCACAGAGATCCTCCTGCCTCTGCCTCCTCAGTTCTGGGATTAAAGGCGTGCGCCGCCACTGCCCGGCACAGTTGCGGAAATTTAATGCTTGGAAACTTTATAGATTTTCAGTGAAGATGCCAGAGTATATGAGGCAGGAGTTCAGGAGAGGGGACTAGGTTGTAGATAGAAATTTGGAAGTCAAAACTTTATAGATTTTCAGTGAAGATGCCAGAGTATATGAGGCAGGAGTTCAGGAGAGGGGACTAGGTTGTAGATAGAAATTTGGAAGTCAAAAGGAAAGGAGTATATTTATAGCCATGAGATTTAATGAAATCCCTTAAGAGAGAGTGAAGATGAAGAAGACGAAAATGACAAAGGACCAAATTCAGGGAACTGTAGCATTTAAAGGCTTAAAAAAGAGAAAGAGGAAAAAAATAACATTTAAATGCGTTATTCTAAGGAACCATCCTTTATTTTGGAGTTGGCATGGAGCATGGTTATCTCTTTCTCGAGCTGCCAAGAACACGCTCTCGAAGGTCTAGGTTTCTGAGTTGTGCGCCGTTCCTAGAGATCGGGGCTCTTAGGCCGGGTCTACCAAGGCCAGTGATGGAATACCAGACTGCCAAAGAGGCAGCAGATGGGAGGGAGAAGATGGGAAATGCCATTTGCGAAGCAGACAGGGGCATCGAGAACTGAGCATCCCACTAAATTGAAAACGTAAAACAGGCAGGAGGTCAGCATAAACAAATCCATTCTTATAGGCTCAGAAATGAAGTTGCTAGATTGTATGTAGGCTGGTGGGTTGAAGATGCTTCCCGAACAGATCTCCTGAGCACTCTGTACAGTGTTCCAAATCTAAAACATCTCAACTGTATCATACAGAATCGGCTGGTGCCTTTTCCTACTCTAAAATGTGGTCATTTCCTTATGACTATTCTCACTATCAATTCTGTCAGTTAAAAGCACGCCCATTGATTCCTGCTAAGGGTAAGACTCAGAACCAGATTTAATTAATATGACAGAGTGTCAACTCTCCGCCAGGCACCAGGCTGTTCAACTGAATACATGTCAGCGTTTTTCAGGGATTAAACTGCCTCCTCCAAAGGCAGAAGTCCACAGAATTGGCTGTTTCGCTGTGAACAAATCCCCCCCCCCATCTATATGCAACATTTGCTTGGCAGTCTCATTTGGAATAGCTGAGAATTTAGCCCTGTGTGGCTTAGGGGTGGTGTCAGGGGAAGTCTTCGCAGCTGGTTTTCTTCTTCCACGCAGAGAAGGACACTTCTGATACAGTGTGACAGGCCACACTCCAGGGAGAGAATAAATTGCAAGCTGTAAGCAAAGAATAAAAAGCCAAGTCATAAAATGCAGGAGCCAAGCACTGGTAGAAGGAAGGGGCCCTGGGCGACGTTAGGTGAGCTGACTGTCTCCTCTGAGGTGAGGTGCTTCCTTTCTGGGCTGCGTTCTCAGGGTCCTCATGAAGGAAAGGGGTGAGGAATTTATTTTCAAAAGGTTAAATACCCGGAGAGCTCACACTATCTGGGTCAAGGCTAAGCCCGTGCAGTACAATTTTGTTTTTGCCTTTAGTTTCCTTTCTAGCTAGAGCCCATCATGATTGGTGTGTGTGTGTGTGTGTGTGTGTGTGTGTGTGTGTGTGTGTGT
>NC_022024.1:15506223-15517031 GCF_000317375.1 Microtus ochrogaster
CAACTACCTCAAAACTTGTTTATCACCGGGAAAGAGTCAGTGTTTTAAAATCCATCTTTAGGATTGTTCCAGAGTGTGCCCCAGGGTTAACATGCATTAGTGACACTTACTACAGATGCATTCTCTATGGACCTTGCGGCCTGTGGTTTTCTGCAACGCAGCTGAATACACTCCTGGCTTCTTGGAGCCTGCAGCAGTGCACCTCCATGTGCTCTATGGTGGCCATGGAGAAGAAACCATCACGATGTGTATTGGACACTGGACTGAGCTACATGGTTCTTCATGAGGGTTGTTCTCCGGATGCGCAGCGAGTTGCCTTTCTTAACCCATTCAGTACCTGTCTAAAAGGCTTCCCAGTAGAAAAGTCAACTCGTTTTTGGATTTGACTTTCCATCAGTCTCCCACATCAGTAGGGGCTTATGCTCTCTACATTTCCATTTTCCTTTACTTCTTGAGACAACATCTTCTAGCAGGTTCTGGAGATTGTGACTGAGAGGAGTTTCAAACTGTCCCAGCTTTTCAGCCTTTCTAACATTTCCTTACTGGTCCTCTCTGCTCCCCCTGGACACTTGGTCTTTATTTTCTAAATGCTGTGCTTCCCTACTTCCATGCAGGACCCTTTGCCTGCTTTCCTATCCTGTTTTCCCCATCAGTTCTGGTGTTTATGGGAATTCTATCCTGGAATTGTTCTAAAGCTTATTATTGCCAAGCTCAGGAAAAACAAACAATTTCTCATTGCGATTTCTCACTGCTTTCGTTCCCATGTCAAATACTTTACATTGTTGCCAAAAACTAATGTACATCTTTAGCTCAGGACTTTTCCTCAAGCTTTGGACTCGTTTTGAAAGTTATTTCCTGGTTATTTCTAGCTTTTGCTATTCGTCAAGCATAAATTGAACTGATAATCCTATATGTGAGTTACCTTCTGCACAGTCAATGAGCTACAGAGCCAATGAGGCTGTCTTGGGGTCCTTTAATTCTCTCAGGTCTCATATTCACTGAGTCACAAATGCTTGCTAGTTTCTCCTTGCTCCCTTTCAATGGTTTCTCAATCATCTACTGATAATCTATTATGTTTATCACTCCTGATTATTTATATATAATCAAAGTTTGTCCTCAAAAGCTTATATATAGTGAATTGGTTAAATAAAGTATAGGTAAGATTTAGGAATAGGGTTAAGTCTAATTTCCTAGAAGGAGAAGCATGATTTGTCAGGACCCCAATGCTTAACGATTTGAAGCTTGTTACAATTAAGCTTGAAATTTGGTGCCAAACATTTGAGTAGATGATTCTCAATTTTTTGCCTAACTTTCCCATAATGGAAAATGGAGGCATCCTTCAAGTTCTAACTTTGATTTTCTGGCGCCTTGAATTGCTACAGCTTTATTAATTTCCTTTCTTTAAGTTACGGCTAACCTTACACTGACCTTAACTTGGCACATATCTTCTGAGCACTTAATACTAACTTCTTTTAATAAAGAAAACATCTTTCCCAATGTTCCCCAACCAAATGAAGCTTAGAATCTGCAGCCTGTGCAATGGCTGCTAGTTCCCTATTTGCTGTAAAGTTGTGTGTGTGTGTGTGGTGTGTGTGCACACGTGTGTCTTTTTAATTAATTACATTCCTTTTCTGAGATTATAATGTGCTTTGTATGTGGTCTAGGCCACAATCTGTGGCTATGCTCTTGTCTGAGGGTCGTGCCGCCTCTGAGGTCATGCCGATATGAGTGGCCTGCATTCCCATGCAATGTCATGGTGTCATCTGGGCCTGGGCTGCTACTAAGGGTCATGTCTTGGTCATTGGACCTACAGCATCCTGGGTTTGAGTTGATGTCCATGGCTCCTGTTACCAGCAAGGACCCTGCGAATACCTGGGATCTGGTCAGTCACCTGAGACCATGTTGGTATCCATGGGCCATGCAGTGGTCAGAGCCATTTTTATCTGGGTGACCCATGCTGCCACTAGGGCAATGGTGGCATCTTGGCCTGAATTGCTTCTGGGGGCCATGTCTGGGCTTTTGGTTCTGCTGCAGCTGGGGTCTATAGTAAGCAAGGGGGCTATAGTAACCATGCCTGTTGAAATCAGAGGACAGGGCTGAGCCAGCCCCACCCTTCACTGGCCCTGGGATAGCTGGCCCCGCCCCCATGGGAGAGCTGGTCCCTGTACTTAGAAGATATACCCCACTTGTCACCAAGGGTTTGAGAAAGCAGGCTTTAATGGTGTGGGCCTAGGAGAGCTGGTTTGCCCCTCGCCTCAAGGGACGGCTCCAGTGACCCAGACTGATCTGCTCAGCTACCACTCAGAAGTACATCTTGGACTTTAGACTGGCCCACCCTAACATCTACCCCATCTATAAGCCGCTGGAGTGTATGAGGGACTGGTCCTGTAGAACTGTCGCCCCAGGATCCTCATGACTCGGGTCAAAAACAGGCTCTCCGAGGGGAGTTTAAGTGAGGGTCCAGTGATGCTGGTGTGTCAGAGGCCAGAGGCCTTGAGTCAAACCAATGACTCATGGAAGTGAACATTAGTGGATGGGTCTGATTGGACAAAAGGGTACACGGTGTGACACACCACAGTTCTCAATGCTACTAGGCCGAATGAGGAGAGGCTAGAGAGAGGGGAAAGATGGAGGAGCAAGGTAGTTTTTCTGTTGTTGTTGTTGTTTTGTTTTTAAATAAATATTTGTGGAGTCTTATTTTGGAAGGACACTGTAGTGGTGGGAGCAGATATAGAGGGACTGGGAGTTGAGTGAATGATGTGAAATTCCCAAATAATTGTGATATATAGATATTTTAAATAATATATATATATATATACAAAACATTTTAAAATGATTGCTTTTTAGTCTTGTTTCTATTTCTCAAAAGTATATTCTCAAAACATTGTAAAAAAAAACCCCACCAGACCAGAGTTGGAGCAGAATTACATACAACGTTTTAAGAATATATAATTGTCTCTAAAATGTATCCTATTTTGAACTCAGATTTGCCTAGATATGTTCATGGCCTTTTGGGGACTGTCTCACCAACCCCAAATATCGTAAGTCGATGTAGAAATCTTGAAGAACTTGACCTGTGTTGATTCTGTTGTTGGAATGTGAGAGTATGGTCTTCAGTAAGTGCTCCTGGAATGATGCTGTGGTTTTACACTAACACCACTTAGCCTACGTGTAGACACAGAATAGAGTAATAGTCCTACCATTAAAGAAAATATGAAACACAGTGTTCATAGCTATGCTATTATCTCCTTACCGATACTGAGTCGGTAGGATGTGTGTTATCTGAACCTTCTAAATATGGTGCAGTGGGGAAGAGGTCAGGTTGCGGCAACAGATAGACTGGATCAGAATACTGGTTCTGCTTCCTGATCATTTGTCTTGGGCAGCTCCCTCACCCCTCTGAGATCAGATTTGAGGCATGCAAATGAAACGACACGTGAAGAACTTGACATAAAATGAATAAATGTTCAATGAGAGTTAGCATGCCCATGATTATAATCGGACATCACCATAGAAGCATGGGGCAGGGAGGGGGAGATGAGTGCCAACAGGAGATAAAAGGATGAGTTTGGAAGGCTCAGGTGAAAAAGGTGTTGGGGACTTTGTGCATGAAGGAGAGTGGTCTTGGGGCGGGGTTTGGATTCCTGTACTGTCTGATTACAAAAAACTGCTATGAGCTAGCCGATGTCACTACCTAGCTACAGGAGTTGTGACCTTGCTCAGTGAAGTAGCAGCTAGCTTTCCTAGAAACATTAGCACAAAAGAAGAACACTTCTTATAACCTTGTCTACTTCTGGATTCATTAGGACAAGGTCTGTACTCTAGTCTCTTATGGAATACTTCTGGCCTTGGACTTCATAAAACTATTGCATTGTACTTGACCTGTCTTTGGTATTTACAGAGTTGGCTAGCCCCTCTTTCTAGCCTTATTTAAACCATCGCTTCTGAATTCTCCCTTTAACTTTTCAGATTTTTCTACTTTCGTTCTGAGAAACCAATGTCCCTGTGTTCCCTTGAGTTTGTGCCTTCGTTGACCCCAGTAGCTATCCATATTTCCTGGAATTGACTAGTTCTCTGGCGTTCTCACACTAATTATCTCTGGTACATCCAAAATTCTAGAGCCAGCCCACCATCATTAGGCAAATAACGTCAAGTCTGTTTACAGAACCTGGAGACATCTCTTGAGCTACATTGATCTATCCACAAGTAGCTATGAAAGGATCCACAATGAAAGCATGAATGTGGATTGAACTATAGCCATCAAAACATGCAGGGGTTCACATGGTCTCAGGCATTGTCTAGCACCCTATCAACGTGGGGTGACCTTGATGAGAGAGAACCAACGTGAGACGTGACAGTTGGGTGACATGATTTCTCTCAGTTATTACCTGTGTGACTCTGAGACTGTGATACACCTCTGAAGGTGGAACTCCTGTCCTTACACTGGGAACAATAGACACTCTTTTAAGAATATCTTGTCTGTTATCACACGTGTGATTCCAGGATGCACACATGCTCTGTGTTACATTTCACAGACTTCTCTTTTGGTGTACTTTGCTTAAAAAGAGAGAGAAGTCTGTGTCTCCGGTTTTGATGAGCTTGAGTTACAGCATCTTTCCATGTCAATATTTCATTCTGAAGTACCCCTTGCCTACTGGTTTAATCCAGCTTTCTAGAACATGTGTGGTACTGTTTCCTTGGAAACCTGGCCTTTATAGCCTTGATTAGAGTACTCCAAGGCTGTCCATTATATTCCAGTACTTTCTTACCTTCAAGACTACAAGTGTCTAACATGTTAGAATTAGATGTTAATTCTTAGCGATATGTTGCCCACATTCAAATACATGAATTACTTTGTAGACAATTTTTTGAGGGGGAGGGGAAGAGAAACAGTTTTTTTTCCCCTCTGTGGTTTTTGCTCTGAGCTATAATCTATGAGGACCCTATTTTCTGTAATCAAGAAGTAGGTTTTCTTCTGATGAATAATTAAATAGCGACAAAATCCAGATACATGTTTCTGTTAGGGTTCTTGCTTGTCAGTCCAGGTAAGCAGGAAGATTCTCTGTGGAGAGACTACAATTCCCAAACAATGAAGTGGTCTGAAAACAGAATTGTAGCCTGTCATCTACAGCTGATACAAGCCAGTTATTTTCTTCCTTTGAGAATGCCTTGATCTCTGTAAAAGCCTTCCAAGCCCCAGTGTTAGTCTTCCTGATGTTATCAAGATTTTTGACTTCTCTAACCCCATCCTCCCAAAACAGGGAGATCTGGGGGACTTGATTTCTAGTTTATTACTCTTGAATTTTTCTAAATTAGTTTTATAAAAAATGGATATAGATAGACAAAACAATAACAAATTAAAAATACTATTTCCCTGGGATATACCTTTTAATCATGCATAGATTATATTACTATTATTGTTATTGTTGTTGTTCTCATATTTTTTCAAGACTAGATGTCACTATGTAGCTCTGGCTGTCCTAGAACTCACTGTACAGACCAGACTGACCCCTAACTTACAGACGTTTGCCTTTCTCTGCCTCCCAAGTGCCAGGATTACAGATGCGTTCAGACCTGGTTCATGCGTAGGTTATTAAGATGTACATTCCTGATTTCTGTTTTTTCCCCTTGCAGTCTTTTCTGTATCTAAACAAGCATATGTTTAAAACAACTCATACCAGTTTCCAAACATGTTTTGTTTTTATTGTGTAGTTTTCATAAATGCATAAAAATCTAAGACCTACAGTTGCCATTGGATGTGTTAAAAACATAACATTTATTTGCTATTTATGTGTACACATGAAGGTTTGTGTGTTCAAATGCACAGGTGTGGGGCTCATGCATATCTGTGTGCGCATCGGAATCAGAGGTTAATTTTGGATGTCATTCCTTGGGAACAGTCCAATTAAATTTAATTTTTTTTTGAAAGACAGAGTCTGCTTTTGTAACTTGGGCTCACTGATCCTCCTACCTCTGCCTCTGTAGCACTATGAGAGTACACGCCAACACCTAAGCTTTTACATATGTGCTGGGAGCCAGACTCAGTTTCTCCAGTTTGTACGACAAGTTCTTTAATAAGAGTCATTCCTTCAGCTCCCAAAGAAAATGTTCAAAATACACCAATCTCGGACTCTCCTTGAAATGTAAGGAGTAAATCACGGATATATATAGCTGTGCTTCATGGAGGATTTGTCTGCACCTCAGTTCTGTAGAGTGAAAAATTTTAGGCTTTATAAAGATAAACAATAATGGGAGAAGGCCATGAATACACATCACTAAGGATATGCTTGTTTCTAGGTCCCCTACATTTTAGATCCCCATGTCCTGCCTATATTCTGGGGAAGAGAGTCTATGTGGTATAAGAACATTGATCTGCAAGTCAGCACATCCCCATTATTTTATTTGGCCATGTGTGAACTGCATGCCATTTTAATCACCTTCATGGCCCTCACTTTCTTTATTTATAAAATGAACACAGGCTTATAGTTCCCGTTGATATGAAAGGTTATTAATGAGCATTTGACAAGAAGATTGATAGGAAAGTAGATTAGCTTCCAAATGAGTGAAGAAGGAAATAATGATGGGCATGTGACAGGTGACAATGAAGAGGTTAGCGAGTCCAGAGGCACATCAGTGTGTGACTGTAGTCATGAAAGCCTCCTCATTCTTGAGAGAAGAGCGGGATGAGTGTGTGTGGGCAGCATCTATGTGTGCCTTCACTTGTAGCAGCTCAGTTCTCCTTCAGGCCTTGAGGACTTTTCTCATCGACTCATGAAACTTGAGTTCTTGGCTACATCCTCTTTCTTTATCCATTTTCTACCATTTGAAAAGCATATGCCTTTCCTGCCAGATTTGCTTATTCTTGTCATGAACTGGATAGAGTATTCCATGCTGTATATTTATTCTTCTCTTCTCCCTATACCCAGATCTATCCTAGGAAGGAGAAATAATTCGCAAAGAACACAATACTGATTGAGTCCAAGAAAGCAAGTTCTATAAAGTAAGAATTTCACCATGATTAATTTTGTGGGACTCATCCATTAATTATCTGGTCTTCATATTTGTAGAACTGTAAAGTCTCCAGGTTTTAAAACACATTATGCAAATGAATATTAGATCACTGATTTTAGCTGTCCCTTGGAAATAACCTTGTGTGAGTCTTTCACATAGCAACCCTAGTGAAAGAATGTTGTATTATTGACTTGGGGTCATAATGAAATTTAAAACCTCAACTGCTTACTATTTGTGGTAATTTGAATTGGAATTCCTCACCCCACTCCCTCACCAGGCTCATGTGTTTGGATGCTTGGTACCCAGTTGGTAGAACTGTTTGGGAAGGATTAGGAGGTGTAGTCTTGGAGGAGGTGTGTCACTATGGGGACCATGCCATTCCCAGTAAGCTATCTCTCTGCCTCTAACTTGTGGATTAGATGTAGGATCTCAGCTCCTGCTCCAGTGCCGTGCCTGCTTGACTGCTACCATGGTCTTCACGATGATGGTCACAGACTCCACTACTCTCTGAAACTATGAGCCCCCAATTTGATGTTTTCTTTTATAAGTTGCCTTGGTCATGATGTGTGATCATGACAATAAAACAGTAACTAAGACATTATTATTTCCATGACTTTGAGAAAGATATATCTTCTGTGTCTCATGTCCTCTGCAAAGTGGAAATAATAATATAGTGAATGGGATTGGAGATGAAAGACTGCATGAAATATTCCAGGCACAGCACTTACTGTAGACCCTGACACATGGCAGGGAGCTCTTCAAATGAGTGGTAGTAATGGTGTGGCTGGTTGGACTCCGTTAGTCCACTGCCAATAGTGGAGAACTGTTCCTCTTTGAGACATCCCAGAATCGTTTCTTTAAGTTCTAAGAGCTAAAAGATTCTTCCACAAGTCAAGAAAATTTCCATATCTTAGTCCCTATTATCATTTTGGCTAAGACAGTCGTTCTCAACCTTCTTTTTTTTAAAAATTATTTTTATTAAAAATTTCCACCTCCTTCCCTTCCTCCTATATCCCTCCCCTCCCCCCAGTTCTCAACCTTCTTAATGGTGCAACCCTTTAAATATAGTTTCCCTTGTTATGGTGACCACCCCCCCCCACCATAAAATTATTTTTGTTGTTATTTCATAACTGTAATTTTGCTACTGCTATGAATTGTAATGTAAATATTGTCTGTGGTTTATGATGGTCTTAGGCAACCCCTCTGAAAGAATTATTCGATCCCCAAAGAAGTTGTAACCCACAGGTTGAGAACTGCTGCCTTATACAGACTGAATTTACTCAGAATTATTTTGAGTTTTTTCTTCCTTTCAAAATATTTCAGTAGATTTTTACACATTCACTTTAAATTAACTCTTGAAGTTTTATCATCAACTCAACACCAACCTTTTCAATAAGCTTTGGGATGCTGGAATGAGATGGTCCTTGTTTCTATGACATCCAGATTCTTCAGTATAATCTTTTATTGCAGCTAGAGGGATGAGAGGCCACTCTTGGCATGTGCCCAGCATTTTAAGTACCACTGAATTCTGCCTATTTTGTTTCTGTACCTTGAAGAATACTCTTTTTTTAAAAATGCAGAGTAGATATGTTTTTCATAGTTTATTGAGACATAAAGTGGTATTCTCTATTTTATATCAATTTTTTTATGCAAGGAAATGTGTTAGAAATACAATATTTTTTATGTATTTTATGGTGTTAGCTTAAGAAGTCAAATTTCATTTTGCAGTCTCCTTTGGAGAATTAAACCTTTATAAATATCACAAATCCAGCCCACAGAAGCCTGTAAAGTAAAGAGGCTGTAAGCATATTTCCTCATGTTTGCAGAAATATGGAAAGAGATTTTTCCCAGGGGCAATGATAACATTCCTTTTATGTGCTCATAGTTTCCAGCCAACTGGTCCATGGTGTGTCCAGGTGAGTTGCAGTGGACTGACAGATCTGAAAGCATTTGTTATGTCTTTCCCCACATGTGTGGTTTGGAAGACAGACTTGGAACCACCTTCTTGGACACTTTGCTTCATGCTGTTTTTTTCCACTCAAATAGAACATGAGCATTTTTTCCTTGATTGTGTGTCTTTTCGTTCTGCTCTGGATCTCAGTTTGTTTGTTAAATTGAAAGCGGAATTAAGGGTATTTGTTTCTGAGGAGACTGGAGTTGTAAAAGTGCATAAGGTGGCATTCTAGATGTTGGAGTTCTGAAAAGCTTGAGCTCAGATTGTCACTTCTTTATTTTTTTCCTTGATTATAGAATACATACATCAATTTTGTCATATTTTAGATTGAAACAATTATCCAAATTGTATTAGAACTTACACTGAAAGTAACTGAATTGTAATAATTGAATGACATTTTTTACTTTTGTTTCCTTCTATCATTAATGGATTATTAGTACTGTTTATGGTAACAGTTGAAAATGAAGGTTTGTATGTTGGAAGTTTGGTCCTGTTGGTGACATTATTTTGGGAGGTTATGGAACCTAGCTGGGGACATAGAAGGTTCTATCTACATCCCAGTCAATAAAAATGGAGAACAAGGAAGAGATTCCTTTTAATGTAATTCTACCACTATGATGGTCTTCTCAAGCATGCACCATCAAAAATTCATATACCAAACTCATGCATGATCAACAAACCACAGACCAAAGTCTATGAAGTTGTTATCAAAAGAAGCCCTCTTTCCTGTAGATTATGTCAGGCATTTGGCTATAACTGCTGATAACACTAATTTTCTGAGGACACAAAAAAATTTCTCAAGTTGAGAAATTTCCTACCAACCATTGGTTTCACTGGTTATAGACATAGTGGCGTGAGAAGGAACTGGGGAAAGAGCACTTACTAATGGTCATAATCAGTTTCCAGAAGAAAATGAAGGACTGCCTTTCATTTCATGGTGAAGGAAAGCCGTGACTAAGAAGATTGTCACTGGAAGCAACCACACAAAAGGTTACATTATCAAAAATATTTGAATGTTAGTCCATGAACTAATGGAAGGGTACCACGGAAGAGATGAGGGATGCGCATCTTTCACTAAGTGCAGGTCTACCAGGGCTACCTTCCCCAAGTGCTGCTCTGTGTTCTGATGAAGAAAAAAATAAATAAAATCAGTTTCGAAGAACGTTAAAAAAAAGCCCACTGTGTTAGTCAAAGGAATGAATTCCCACATAGATGTTTCTAACGAATGTGACTACTTCTCGTCAGAGTCCTGTGGTATGACACAATAAATAACGAACTCCTTTTTTGCCTTGGAAGCAGGAAACAGAAACAATGGGTGTCCCAAACAGTTAAAGAGTGATGGAAGGTGACAGAGCTAGAGAGACAAGTGAGTGAGACGGGGGGGGGGGGGGGGGCACAAAGAGGTTGAGTGCTTTGTGGCTCTGCTCCCCGTCTCCTGCAGTCTTCACTTCAACCCGCATCTCACCTCACAGTTTTTTTCCTTCAGAGACTCATTTGGCTTTGCTCCAGGAAGAAACCACAGCAGAACGGACTTGAAAATTAATAACTGTGTAAGTGATCCGGCTCAAGGTGACCTTTCACTAGAATTTGGGAGGTGGGAGGACTTTATTGACTCAGTATTCATCAAATATTTGCCAAGCCCCTTTCATGTATACGACGATGATGCCACGTGGGAGTATCTATGACATACAGCTGTTCAAGCTTTCACTCCCAGCCTTCAATTTATAATCTGTATCGTTCAATAACATCACACCTTTTGTTGATGAAATGCTCTCCCTTCAGTGTATGTATTTTTGTAGGGCAGGAACATCCAGGTTTGTACTTCATAGTGTGGGGCTTGATG
>NC_022024.1:15517511-15524236 GCF_000317375.1 Microtus ochrogaster
CACACACACACACATTCATGAGGACTTGAAAATAAATAGAGAAATAAAAGGGGCAGGAGAGCCTCTCAGAAATGCAAGTTGGTGTTTTTGAAAGTTCAAAGTTGTTATATTTTGGCCTTTTCTGTCATTACATCATGAACAGGCATGATCTATTGAATGACTTTTGCTTTTCAAACAGATAAAAAGTGATTTCCTATGAAACATTCTTATAGAAGCATAGCACATTTTCTACAAAAGCAGGTTCAGGAATACCTTTGTGTTGACACAGACTCAAATTGGTTCTGTAAAAGATCTAGGGCATGATTTTCAAGAGATTTTTAGTTAAAAAATTCAAAAGAAAATATTGGTTACTGTGATAATAACAATCAAGTCTTCATGGCTGCTAGAAATCAGATAAGGCTAAAAATAAAGAATTGTGCTTAGGAAATGTTTTGAAAAACAAATGTCTCAGTAATTGCCATGTAATGCACGTGGGTATGAAGAGTTGTCTACACTCTTGTAGAGTTTGAACTTGGATCATCATCCCATAAACTCACATTTGATGTTTATAGGGGTTTCTGGCTCACCAGATCCCACAGTCATTAAGTCCCAAAGAAATGCACAGAAGTCTACATTAATCATAAACTCCTAGCTCAGGCTTCCTATTAACTTTTTCTTACATCTTATATTAGCCCATTCTTCTTGTCTATGTTAGACACTTGGCTTGGTACCTTTTTCGGCGAGGCAGTCACATCTTGCTTGCTTTGTGTCTGGCTTCCTCTGTGTCTGGATGACGACTGTAGACCGACTCTTTCCTATTCCCAGAATTCTCTTGTTCTCACTGCCCAGTCTATACTTCCTGCCTGGTTGCCCCACCTATACTCCCTGCCTGGCTACTCAACAATCAGCGTTTTATTAAAATACAATTGACAGGGTGCAGACTATTATCCCACAGCAATTTGATACTCCCAATCTGAATAAATCTCTTGCAGTTGGTCAAGGAATTCTGCAGGAAAAACAAAGTAGTCTCCCACCTTCTTCACTAACAGTGCCTAACAAGGAGTTTCTGAGAGCCAGCTAACTGAATATACACCTGATTTCCTCTACAGTTGTAGACCAAGTGGATGCATCAGTATATCTAGTCAGTGTATGTACAAAATAAAAATCCAACCTCATGTTTCATGTCTGGATCACAGTTCATCTTGTCATTTACAAGGTGAATGAAGTATGACCCCAGAATAGGTACAGCCATTATAAAAGTCCCTTATGTTAGTCTTTGCAATCCTCCCCTTCTTACTTTTCTCTCCCCATCTCACCTAACCTCCACCCCACCCCACCCCTAAGATCCCAATTTTTTCCCGGAAATCTTGTCTACTTCCAATATCCAGGAGGATAACTATATGTTTTTCTTTGGGTTTACCTTCTTATTTAGCTTCTCTAGGATCACAAATTTTAGACCCAATGTCCTTTATTTATGGTTAGAAACCAATTATGAGTGAGTACATCCTATGTTCATCTTTTTGGGTCTGGGTTACCTCACTCAGGATAGTGTTTTCTATTTCCATCCATTTGCATGCAAAATTCAAGATGTCATTGATTTTTACCGCTGAGTAGTACTCTAATATGTATATATTCCACACTTTCTGTATCCATTCTTCCATTGAAGGGCATCTAGGTTGTTTCCAGGTTCTGGCTATTACAAATAATGCTGCTATGAACATAGTTGAACAAATGGTTTTGTAATATGATAGGGCATCTCTTGGGTATATTCCCAAGAGTGGTATTGCTGGGTCCTGGGGACCCAAGTGCTTAATTGTGCTTTCCTGGGAATGTTAATTTATAGCTGCCCTGGCACCCTTTATCTGCCCACATAGACATTGGGCATCAGCCTTGTTCCCCTATAGGGAACTGTGTGTTCGCATGCACACATGCCCGATTGTCTAAGTCACATGGAGAAGCTCAGAGTATAAGGTTTGTTAAGACTTCTCTTTCTGAGCAAATCTCCTTCAGGTGTTTCTCACTCAAGCCTCCCCCAACTGTACCCTTTCCCTCAGCTGTTTCAACAATTTTATTCTCCCATACCACCAAACCCATCATATTGACTCTTCTCTGCTCCACATTTTTCCTCTTTCCTTTCCTGTGGGCCTAGCCATCTTCAATCTTTATTTTTTTCATATATGCCAGTTTTCTAAATTATTGTAGTCACCATGAAAGCTATTCTGAAAACTGCATTCTACTGCTAAGAGGCGTTGAGATGACATGGGCACTTCGAACATTTGTAAACTCAGGAAAATTTTAGTGATGACCACCCCACCCCCAGTTCATACATGTGAAAATATCTAAACCACCGTGTTTCCAGAATGTTCTTCTTCCCACTCTGGGTATTTGTTAGTTCCCGTGTCCTGTGTCATAGGAACTCCCGTCTATTCTTTTCCAGTCCTTCTCAGAAACACTGATTTTTTTTTAAAAGCTCTTTCTATGTTCAAGGCTGCCTTTCTAGAGACTGTTGATTTCAAGCTGTTTCTACTGCATGAGTTATGCAAGTGTGAAAATGTTTTCCCCAAAGTCTAGAAAGGGAAGCTTCTGTATATTTTTGGTACTCACGATAAAGGCAAAGGGTGAAAAAAGCAAAGTTGGGCATTGGCATAGACTTTGAAGAGTCAGGAAGTGTCAGTAAAATTCAGATTCCCAGTCAATCACACAATCCAACCCAGGACTGACAAAAGGAAGCTCTACGAGTCTGTTATCATCATTTCATTTCTTTCCTTAGATATTTATGACATAAAAATTATGCAGAACATAGACATAATATTATATATTACCCAAGTAATGTCTATAATGCAAAATAAATATTTATTGAGATTTTAGTTTGTCCAGTAAATACAACACACTGACTTGCAGTTGTTCACTGAGCTTGGGGAGTTTAAAATGGAAAATAAAAAGTTTATCTCCCATCTTTAAACATAGCCTCTCACCTCTATCTCTTCCTCCATGCCCTACACACACACACACACACACACACACACACACACACGCATGTGTAATACATATTTAAATGAAACCACAAAGCATCTGTAAAGCTCTACACAAATAAACCAAAATTTGAGAGATTTCTAGGCACTAGTGAATTCCCTGTTATCTCTTTGAAGCAAAATGTTTATCTTTAATTAATTTATTGATATAGAGGCCAAATGAAACAAAATGTCACGGGCAAGATACAGAACAGATTAAAGAGTCTGTTGACTATTTTGCTAGTTTTTTTTTTTTTTACTTCCTTTGTTAAAGAAGAACATGCCCTCTCCTACATGATTATGGGGATGGTCATTGCCAGTGAGAGAATTAGCATAGGCTTGTATCCTGAATATGGATTCTCTGCCCTCTGTCTCCCAGCAGAATATTGTCTCTTCATCTCTCCCCACTCGTCTCTGGGTTAAACAGAGCAAAGCAGGACGATTTCCCACCAATCATGGAAAGAAAGCCTCTCTTACATTAAAAGAATTGCATTTTATTATACCATTTATTGCTCATGGCAAAACATCAGTTGAAATCTCCATATCAGTGAGGGCTCATGTGGTAGTCTGAATGTAATTGATTTCCATGAACTCATAGGGTCCGGCACTCTTAGGCACTCTTAGGACCTGTGGCTTTGTTGGAGGACGTGTGTCACTGTGGGGTTGGCCTTTGAGGTTTCCTATGCTCAGGATGCTGCCCAGTGTGTCAATCGACTTTCTGTTGACTTCTGATCAAGATGTAGCACTCTCAGCTCCAGGACCACATCTGTTTGCGTGCTGACATGCTCCCCACCATGAGGATAATGGGCTGAACCTCTGAAACTCTAAGTGAGTCACCCTCAATTAAACTTTTTTTTTTTTATGACAATTGCTGTGATCTTGGTGTCTTTTCACAGCAATAAAAATCTCAAACTAAGATATCCCATTTGCCAGCAAGTAATGCAATTCTCAACTAATAGAGCTTTTAAATATAAATCTTAAATATAATAAGATGTTGTAGGACTTTTTAATGGGTGCTCAGAAGTGGTATGAATGGATCATATGGTAGATCTATTTTAGGTTTTTAAGGAACTTTGACACCAACTTCCATAGTGGCTGTACCATTGCACCCTCGACGCCAACAGTGAATTGGAGATCACCTTTACCTGCATCCTTACCAACCTATGCTGTCATTTATTTTCTTAATCTTAGTCAGTTTGATGGCAGTAAGATGAAACTGTAAAGTAGTTTTAATTTCCATTTCTGTGATGGCTAAAGATATTAAACACTTGTAAAAATATTTCTTTTGAGAAGTCTCTGTTCAATTCCATATATTTTAAAAATTGGGCTCTTAATTTTTTTGGTGTTTAGTTTTTTGAGATTTTTTTTTTATATTCTAGACAATAATCCTCTGCCAGACATATAGCTGGCAAAGATTCCCTGCCCCTACGCATACACTTTTAGCCCACCTTTCCAGTGGAGTACAGAAGATTTTTAATTCTGTGAGGTCCCACTTGTTGCTTCTTAGTCCTATATCTTGTGTGTGACTGGGGTCCAGTTTAGAAAGTTTTTAATCTGGTCTCATGTCCTTAGGTATACACTCTCCTCTTTCCTCTAGAAGTTTCAGGGTTTCAGATCTAGCACTGACTCCTTGGATATATTTGGAATTGATTTGTGTGCAGCTTGGGAGATAAAATATCAGTAAGCCCAGAGATAATTCATCTCTCAGTCTTCATCAGAGAAGCTATTAGTGCAGGGTACAGTAGTTAACAGAAACACACAAGTGGCTCAAGCGCAGAGCATAAATGTCCACAGACGGCTCAGCTGTAAGTGGAACATCTGTGTCATACCTCCAGCCTTCGAGGCTCATGGGGCATTCATTGTAGAAAGGGGGAGGATGGGGGTTGTAAGAGGTAGAGGCTGGGGGAACTGGAGCAAAACAGCATCTTCTGCAGATAAAGAGTTCTGCACCCCTGAATTCATAGCGGCTGTGGTTGCCTGCACCAGGCCTGGACAAGATCAAGCCACCCAACATTCCAGGACAGAAGGAGAAGTAGCTCCCATCCCTCACCCTTGCTGGTGGTTGATGGCTGCTAGGAGAGGAAGAGCCGATTTTCTTTAAGGGTGCGGTCTCTGGTGGATTGGTCTTGTTGCAGTAGATGGTTCTACATCCTTGAGTGTATGCTCAGCAAAATCTGGATTCAGTGGATCCTAATAAAGAAGGTCATGACGTGGGGTGGGGAAATGAAAGATGTGGCTGGATCTGAGAGGAGTTAGGGGAGGAGTCTGGTAAGGATGTGTTATATGCATGTGAAATTCTTAGAAAATTGATTAAAATATTATATATAATATATAATTTTACCAGCTATATAAAGATACATAATAATATTTTAATCAATGTTAATTGATTTAAATTAATTGATTAATATTAATTATTATTTAAAGGATAGGCTCCTTTCCCAAGAGTTGTTGGGTAATCCAAATTAGATTTAAATGTGTTTCAAAAAACAAAAAAAGAAGAAGAAAATTCAAAATTAAGTGGGCAAGGAGGTGAGCATGGAAGGGGTGGACCTGGGAGGAGTTGGGGGAGGGGAGTGAACATAGTCAAAATGTATAACATTTTTCAAAGAATTAATAAAACATTAGGCTAAAGAAAAGGAAAAAGCATTATTACTATCTTAAAAAAACTTTTTGTTGATTCTTTGTGAATTTCACATCATGCATCCCAATCCCACATTTTCCCCTTCCCTCCATATCTGCTCTCAAGCCCTTGAAACCTTCCCCACAAAAGAAAAGAATTAAAAAAAATAAAAAAACTTAAAAATAAAAATCTCACCATGGAAGCTGTGCTGTATCATGGCATGTCCCAAACAACTTTACTTCCAAATGTTCATTGCAATGAGTCATTGGTCTGGTTCGAGGCCTCTGGCATCTGCTACACTATTAGTACTGGATCGTCCCAGGGTCTCCTCTTGGGTATCTTCTTGTTGTCCTGTGACATAGAGATCCTGCAGCTGTGCTTCTACAGCACCGGCCCCTCCAAGAGCCCCAGCACCTCATAGATGGAGTAGATTACTACTTTAAAAATATCGCTAATTAGTTCCTGAAGTAGTCAGTGTGGGAGTAAGTGGTGCTAGGTTTGGAGAATATCAAGGAGCCAGAAGTTTTCCATGCTCTGCTTTGCTGTCTTCATCTTATCAGTGGGTGAGACCCGGAGCTACAGGGCGGCTGCCAAGGAAGCACTGTCTCCTGGTGCCATCACGCTGGATCCAGAGGATGGACTGGAGAAAGGGATTTTTCTAGGTCGGGAAGTCAATATTCTAACCGATTCTTTGAGTTTTCTTCGAGACTTGTTGGCAAGAACTAGACAGTATGGCCCCTGCCCTCACAACCCCTTATAAGGTATATTGGCAAACATGAAAGCATGATTGGCAAGGAGTAAGATTGCTTTGATGCAAAAGACACTGCAGGAGGCACCCGCTGAGTGAGGTTCAGGATGCTGACGTGCGCCTCCCCTGCAGCACTGTCATTTCCTTAGCACAAATGCACATCAAGGTGCTGTTGTGTAATTATATTTGCCAGGTTCCCAGACCGCCACTTCTGTGATGTCTCCCTCAGTCTTGTGTGATATGGCAGTGGGGATCTTTAGGATGTGGGTTTCTTCTTACCCATTGCTCCAATCAGTAAGTCTCATGATTATAGCCAGAGAGGCAGATGTTCCTCTATCTCCTACTTCGCTGTTTGCATGGCGTGCCA
>NC_022024.1:15524924-15539584 GCF_000317375.1 Microtus ochrogaster
AGAAAGGGGTACACTCATCCATTGCTGGTGGGAATGCAAACTTGTGCAACCACTCTGGAAAGCAGTGTGGCGGTTCCTCAGGAAAGTCGGGATCAACCTACCCCTGGACTTTTAAGTTTTAAAAACTCATAATAGGTCTTTGACATCTCTTCGTCCCCTATGGCTGCTGCTTCTGTGTATAAGATTAAAGGGAAAGATAATCCCTTCTTATCTCCAGTTTCTGGATCCAAAAACCTCTGCTGGGAATGGCTAGTGGTGTGGAGCATCTGTATTTTCTTCCATTGTTAGACATTCTTGTGGTTTCTCTACCATTTCCAGGAATGCTTAGTCATGTGTGTGTGTGTGTGTGTGTGTGTGTGTGTGTGTATGTATATATATATTTTTTTTCATTATAGAACTCCCTTTTCAAAAAGGTTTGTCACTATTATTAAAGAACTATTTTACTGTGTTTATTAGTAAGCAATATTTAAAATAAGGAAGGCAATAATCTTTTAACTTTTTATTCCTTCTTTGTGGATTTCCCCTTACGCATCCTGATCCCACCCTCTGCTCTCGCAACATCCTCCACAAAACAAAATTTAAAAGCATAAACAAAAACCAAAATCAAAACCTAAAAAGCAAAACCTAAAAAGCAAAACAAACACATAAAAAAAATCACATTGAGAAAGCTGTAGTGTGGCCCAGTGAGTCACACAGTTTATCCTTTAGTTCATACATCCTTACTTGCAAGTGTTCATTGCAGTGAGACACTGGTCTGCTTAGAGAACTCTGGCTTCTGCTGCACCCTTGATACTGGGCCTTCACTGGACTCCTCTTGGATATTTTATTATCGCCTTGTGTCTTGAAATCTTGTAGCTTTGGATCTTCGGGTTCAGCCCCTTCACGTGCTCCAGCAGATCATAGATGAGGTGGATGTTGGGGTGGACTGACTCATAGACCTGGTTCTGGCTGTGGGTAGTAGCTGTGTTGGTCAGCCTGCCAGCGTTCCCTCATTTTCTCCACCCTGGAGAGCTCTGCAGCGCTGCCCCAGCTAGCTCACCCAATGTAGCAGACGGCAAGGAACATGGCAGTTCTTGTGCTATCGCGCCTTCAGGTCCAGCTTATCCACACCCACACCCACAGAAGCAGCTCTGCTCTTTTTCTCAGGCAAGGTGCAGGGCTCATTCTCCCGATTGCTGCAGTTGGTGAGGGGCAGGGCCAGCTCTTCGGTTCTCATGCTCCTGAGGCCAGATTGCCTGCATGGTGCAGGGGGTGAGGGGCAGGAGGCAGAGCATATTTCCTTTTTCCTTGCCACTCCATGGTATCTGGGGGAGAGGCAACTCTGCTGCTCTAGCCCCCTCCCAAACCCCCCAGCTCACCTGTATCCCCACCTATTGTTTTTATTACATCATTGGACTAACAAACTGCTTGTACTGAAGAGAAATATATGGCTCTCATATAGTGGTCTAAAATGCCCTCTATTAAAAGATTATTTATGTATATATGTATATATATGAAGACTTTTGATATGGGGAGTCTGTTTGTATCTACTACTCTACTTTGAATATAAACAGTATAAAAGACTTTTCCTTTCTCTTTTTTAAGTTTTAGAGACAGGATTTCTTTATGTAGCCTTGCTGTCCTGGAACTCGCTCTGTAGACCAGGCTGGCCTCAAACTCACAGAGATCCACCTACCTCTGCCGCCTGAGTGCTGGGATAAAAGGCGTGCGCCCCCATCACTGGCGATAAAAAGACATTCTTGAAAAGAAGAGTGTACTCTGAGTCCTGTCTGCTGGCTCTTTATGATTAAATGGAAATGAAGACTGGGATAGTCCCTCTCATTCACACACTCATGCACACAGAATTTTGCTAATTTTCTTGAGAGCGCGGTACCCCTAGATTACCAGGGAGCTTTGTAAAGTTGTTGAGATCCTAACTGAGAAGGCAGACTCAGACTCTAGAAGCGGAAGATGACAGCACATAAGCAGCCACATGTACTATTGTAAGGCTCGCTACTTCTGAGAGGAGCGTTCAGAGGCAGCAGAGAATTCCAAATTTGGAGCCCACAGAGACATCTGGTGCCTTAGAACTTCCCATTTTCCTTTGGCAGATATTTTTAGCCGGTTTCCCCACCTTGGTCAGAATGTGTAATTCCTTATAAAGCTTATTCTAATTTTAACATAATATCCCAGTTCCGCTGTTACTGTGAAGTGGCTCCGCTTTCAGGACCAACCGTTTAATGTTAACAATTAGGGCAAAATAAAGGTGTAAAATATAATTAATATAATTGGCATACATCTAGAGTTTAAAACAACTCGTAGCACTTAATGCGTTTCTCCAACTTTGGTCTTTCAGCAGATGCCTGTGGGGGAAAAATGACAGTTGCATCAGCATGTAGAAAAAGCCTTGCATCCCACAGGCATTGCTCATCAAGACCGGGCAGGAGCTAACTCTGCCAAGTCAGTTTTGAGAGGTCTTATCTTCATACTTCCTGCTCCTTACAAACCAGCTGCTAGGGGTAGGCCTGTGCCCACGTGCAGAGCATGAATTCACACTCCCCTGATGCGGATGATAGGGAGGACCAAACCTTGAAGATTCCTATGAAGAATGTGCCAAGACAGGCACAAAAGGATTGCTGGGTAGTGAGAAGGATTTGCTCGATGATGAAGAGCGTGAATGTTCAGCTGCGTGCATAGCACTTAGAATTGAGTTGTGTTCGCTCCTGAACTAAAGGGGAATAGCTCATCCACCTTCCTCAAATGACAGGTTAGGAGAAGTTAAGCAGCTAATAAACTTCCTGAGTCTACATGATGCATAGTGCAGTAATTCTGACTTCTATACCAGATCAAAGGTTAGTCTTTTAAAACAAAACCAAACATTTTAGTGCAGGGCAATCTTTGAAGGAATCCAATTCTGTATTTTTTCCTAATTTTCCATAACTTCTATTTCCTTCTCCTTTGTTTTATTATATTAGAAAAGATCTAAGAGTTTGATCAAAAGATCTTTTAAAAATTATAATACATTTCTTTGACTACAGAGTCAAATCTTATTAGAATGAATAGAAAATGGAAAACGTATTAATTGAATCTCACCCCTCCATCTGATCAAAGAATAGATGATCTCCTTTTACTCTTAATCTCTGCCTCTGTATTGATTGATTAATCCGTAGACAGGTTTACTCTGGCATCTCTCTAAGTCCAGCTCTCTGTAAAACATTTCCCTGAGACTATCTCATGAAATGTAATGCCTACTTAGAAGTCCCAGCATGCCTTTGGCCCACCAGTCACTGCCAATGCCACTTGCATCACTGCAGTCCCATTCAGCAAATTCCTTCCCCGGGCATCACTGGAGTCGCATATTGCTAAAGAGAGCATATTAGCTCTCTCGTGTAAACAACAGAATTGAAAGCTCCGAGAGACTGGTAGCTGAACTGCTTCTTTGAATATTATCTACATACTCTTAGGCCCCACGTCATAACTTTTAAAGGCTAATGTTGGTAATTCCTCAAAAGCTAAAACGCGTTCAAGATAAATTTGCCTAAGAAATATTTTGTTGAATAAATTGTAACTCACACAAGAGGCTTTTGTGCAGTTTGCCAGCGATTGTTACCATCCAGTGATGTCCCTGGAGACATATTCGATGAGCTAAAGAACTGACAAATGATTTATTTGAGCACATTGTTCTAGAAATTGAGTCAACATGCATACTGAATAATAAAGATATCAATTTACACTTCAAATCTAGTTCTCTCTAATAGTCATTAATGGCTTTGACTCAAAGCATAACTAAATTATGCTGCATTTGTAGAATATCTTCTAGTCATTCCCAGGCTGTTAAATGGGGGTTGAGTTGAACTGGTGAATGCTGTGTTTGAAAGACATGGTGGTTATGCAACATGGATTTGGACCACTGGAACTTCTGTATCAGTGACTGTCACTACTTCTATTCTGGCCTTCCTTCTTAAAAATCAAACAACATGGTTGTTGCTATTAAGATTATAGTTCATGGTACCCCTAGATGAGGCAAATTGTCGGGGTCCATCCTCCACGGGATTTGCACATTTCAAGGTAGGTGCATGTGGATTAGAAATATTTGGCAGAAGAAACAGAGAAATGAAAGAAAAAGACAGAGACATAGAATAGAGTCGGGAGGACAACTCAGTGAATACTGAATTTGCTCACGTTTATTTTCCATATGCTTATATACAGCAATCCAAAAAATGGGGGAAGAATGCAAAAGACTTATGTAATATGATACAAAAAACAAACAGAGAAATTATCTCTTCAATACCTGAAGCATCAAGCAACTATACCCTGAGTTAAGTATTCTGTTGTTTAGGCAGTGTGAGATGTCCTTCAGTGTATATGTTGCTTTTACTGGTTAATAAATAAAGCTGTTTTGGCTAATGGCTTAGCAGAGAAAAGCCAGGCAGGAAATGTAAACAGAGATAGAAAGTAGGTGGAGTTGAAAAGATGCCATATAGCCACAGGAGGAGAAAGATTACCAGCAAGCCACAACCTCGTGGTGATACATAGATTAATAGAAATGGGCTCATTTAAGATGTAAGAGCTAGCTAGGAATATGCCTAAGCCATTGACCAAACACTTTTGTAATTAACATAGTTTCTGTGTGATTATTTGGGTCTGGGCAGCTGGGAGACGAAAATGGTGTCTCTGTTTACAAGGCAGAATATTTAGTGACCACACCTTAGGCCAAGCATCCTGTAGGCATCCACTCTCTGGGTGAAATCTCTTGTCATATCCTTAAAAGAGCAGGAATAGGCCTGAACCCTCTGACCTTTGTCAAGGTGGAATGGACCTACCTTTGTGGGCCATCTAAATAACTAAAAACACCAAGTAATCACACCCCAGGTCAAAATGTCTTGTTAATAGGCATACCTTAATTCAAGTCTCTTGCTTTAGGAAGCAAGAATAGGCCCGAAGTCTTTGACTTTTAGTCAATGTGGAACAGACCCATTTCTGTGGGCTCCTATAGCAAATTTAATAATAAATTATTTTAAAGTAAAGTAGATCAAAGAATTATTGATTCTTTCATTCTCAAATTGTCTAGTATAACTGATCTTTTGGCATGTGGCCTAGTATATTTCCTAAAATGTTTTATGCTCTGGTTGCATGGAGTAACACAGTGATAATAATCAATGCTACTTTAAGATATGAACCAGAGACTTCTTTAAAGTAACAGTTATTAATAAGGAAGGATTTACAAATGGGCAAGACTATTGATGACTTTATCCCTTGAGCTGGCTCCATAGCAGCTGCCAGTATTGTGAAAGCTTGTCATCATGGAGGAGGATTCCTAGTATCACCAATGTGATTTCTTCATGTCCTGTGGCCAAAGTGTGTGTAGTCTTCAGGAATAGAGTGTTATCATTAAGTTCTGGTGGGATATTTAGAGTAATGGCAATAACCTGAATTGTTTTGGAGGTCTTCAGGTCACTAGAGTCAGCAACTGGAGGCAGAAGGTGTTTATAACTGGCACTGGGCTTTTTATTTGGTAACCTGTGGCTTCTGAGAGGAGCATTATCCCCATATAGGGTAGCTTCAACTATACTAATCTATGTGATATATATATATATATGATATATATCAATATATACTATATTATACACATTTTATATATTTATATATGAACTCTATAAAGTAGTGTGTTTTCAAGCATCCTTAGTGCTAATTGATGACTTCTAGGAAGGGAGAGTCAGTTGTTTTATAAAGGGGTGACCCCCATTAGGTTGACCATGCCCTAGCTGATGGCCCCATACCCACAAGTATATGGGCAGCAAAATTTAAACCCAATAGACTATGAATAAAGATAAAGAAGACATGAATCTGGGAGGAGACAGGAGATGTATCTGGCAGACATTAGGGTAGTAGTGGGGTAAATATGATCAAAACTCCTTTAACAAGATTCTTAAAGAATTAATAAACATATCAGTTAAAGTAATCCAAAAATATGTATATGTTATTCTTACAATGTAAAATCATTATATAACATGGGCAGGCTGAGAAACACCACTTTAGTCTTGGAAAGTTATTAGTCATTTTTTCTGGACACTGAGATCATGCGATGTAACAAGAAGATTAACATACTTTGGGTCTCAGAGAATTTGGATGGTTTTAAATGGAAGATTGTGATCGGAGTCAACTTCCTAATTTTCTGACTGGTGTTATAGAGAGAACTGAGAAGAGAGAATCAGAAACAGAAAATGTACCAAGAATAAAGTGGGAATGATTTTTTAAAGACTAAGGTGTTAAAATGCTACTGTTGTTTGCAATGACAAAGTCCTTCTCTAACACGACAACTCACTTGATATTTTATATTTAAAAGGAAACAGAACTAACCCTAAATGCAGAATATTAAAACCATCTGGGACAATAATACTTTACATTTATGAAGTGTTCAGGAAGCATTATTATTATTCCATCATACAAAATGGTTTTTTTAAAAGTGTTTTTGTATGTAGAATCCCATTTAACACTTATAATGCTAAAAGGAGAGACAGATCGGTCCTTAAAAAATATTTCCATTTATTTCAAAATAAAAGTCATTCTTAGGGAGCGAATTATTTTCCTGGACTGAAATAGTGGGTTGGACTCTTTATAACTTGATTAAACAGACAAGAGGACTGTCACGGTCACACTAGATTCACACTTCCCAGCTTCCCACCTCAGCTGTCCGCGTGCTGGACTAAACAGACATATGCCAACACACTCTGTTTAATCTCTTTTATGGGCCAAAATGGTCTCTTCACTCTTGATGTATTCGTGCTTCTAAATTATACTTTTGGTATCAGTGGAATTATTTTGACTGAAAGCAGACAGAATAAAGGATTTAACAGTAAGCATGGCATGGTCACCAATCAGTCAGAACAGTTGCCAGCAGTTCACTTAGCTGTCCCAGAAACGAGTGGCACGGCCACACATTTGTGTATCAGCTCCGTATCTACTCCACCACACAAAACACATTTTGTCGTGTTTTAAGGCAGCGATTCTTAAGCTGTGGGTCATGACTCCTTTGGGATCAAACAGCCCTTGTGCAAGGGTCCCATATCAGATATCCCGCATATCAGATATTTAAAATTCAAAACAGTAGCAAAATTACAGTTATGAAGTAGAACTGATATTAATTTTATGCCTAGGGGTCACCACAACACGAAGAACTGTATTAAAGGACCACAGCATTCTGAAGGTTGAAAACCACTGCTTTAAGGAATTCAGGAGACTATGTTTTTGGTGCACGTTTCTGATCCATCCAGAGAAGTCCTGGTTTGGTCCACACAGGCTCCAGGGACTCAGATGATATTGCCTTCTCTTTCTCCATCTTAGTTCTTTACATTGGCTCCATTTTCAGAAGGCCTGGCTCCTTGTGGTATAAGATAACTTCCAGTGGCCATAGACATCCATTCTGTTCCCTTAGAAGAGTCAGTGGTCTCTATTTGTTGCTTTATGAAACCCTTGGGATAAATTTTGTCTGTGATTGGCACTGATAACTGTCACTGTGGTTGACCTTCATCCTCAAGGTCAGATGTTATGTCATCAGTGCTGGGATAACAATGAGCTCCAAACGACCTGACTAGGAGAAAAGGACCCTGACAGCCAGCTAGGGCCTGTTGAGAGAGGGGGCCCTTTGTCCTGGCTGCCTGGCTAGATTATACCCGAAATGATCACACAGAAATTGTATTAATTAAATCACTGCCTGGCCAATTATTTCTAACCTCTTATTGGCTAAATCTCACATATTAGTTTAACCCATCTCCATTAATGGGTATCGCCACTTGATTGTGGCTTACCGACATGAATCTAACCAGCATCCATCTCAGGCAGGAGAACCATGGCGTCTGCCACACTGCCCTTCTTCCCAGCATTCAGTTTGGTCTACTCCACCTATCTAAATTCTGCCCTATCAAAAGGCCAAGGCAGTTTCTTTATTCAACCAATGAAAGCAACACATAGGCAGAAGAACCTCCTACAAGGGCATGAAGCCGAAGGAAGCAGATGAGAGGGTAACCAGCGGTAAACTGCCAGAGCCTGGTCTGCGTTCTTTCTCTTTGCTCCAAGCTCTCATAGAAGTTTATGCATTAAATCTTGTCTAAATGTTAACAAACGTGTATTTTATCTAGAAAGTTTAGAAGATGAGATGGCAAATAAGAAGTAGAATTATAGGCTTTCCCCTGCCTCCTTATTTATTATTGTATTGAGGGATAACAGGCAGAGTGTTTACCTGAATGTCTTTTTTTTTTTTTTAAACTTCCTAACTGGGGTAGGCCCAAGATTCTACCTTCTGTTCTCTTGGTGTCTCCTGCAGAATAAGGAATTTGAGAGACCTCCAAGGGAACATTGGAACTGGTCAGGGCAAAGACAGTTGTGGTCTCATTTTCCCTTAATGACCTTCCACCCTGTCTGTCTACTACACTTCCTCCACATCTCTTCTTCACATTCCTCTCTGTGTGTTTTCTTTTGCGACCACAGATTTTTATCAGGGCCATCTGTGTGAGGGTTTGGAGCTAGCCTTTGGAGCCTAGTGAAACCAGCAGTGGGTGTGCAACTAAAGACGATGACCCCTTCCTCTTCCTGAATCTACCCATAGTTCAGTAGTGAGGGGCGTGGTCCATGAGCCCCTCTCTCTTCTATAACTGAGAGACATAGTAGACTGGACCAGTTTTAGAGTACAGAACTATCAATTTTTAAATCTTCCCTATATGAAATGGGGGAGATTGTCCCATATGAAAATTTAAAGTTCTCAGATATAATTTCATTCATTCAACTGAAACTTTTTCTTGAATTATGTCTTGACATTGTTTGGTCTGTACAAACAAAACAAAATCAAAACAACAAACAAACAAAACTAAATGATAAAATCCCTGCCTTCATGGAACTTAATTCTAATGGCCATGTGGATAATAAATAATAAGGAATAAAGATATCTTGTTGATTTATAAAATACAGTTTCTTCACAATTTAACATCTTGAAAGTCAAGATGCCACTTACAATTGATGACACATCACAGTTTAATTGGCTGTGTCTTTTTCAGTAGAGTGTTTTTAAAATGGTGAGCTCATAATTGATGAGATCTTTCATTAAATGAAATACAGTATTTTGTCAAGTAGTGATAGATGGATGCTATGGTAAAAAAATAAATAGAGAAGGGGGATGGGGACTTCTAGAGACATGCTACATTTTAAACGGGAGCACAAAGGGCTGCTTTCCTGAAGAGGTGGCCTTTGAGTAGAGAGAGAAACTATGGGGGAGGGTGTGGTACTGCATAGGCTGTACGCTTCTTAGCTTGACAGATTGCTAGTCCCACTGAGAAGTGCTAGTTTTCCACACTATCTGGTAGCCATGGGAGAGAACAGTATAGATGAATACCCAGAGAAGCAGTCAAGAGTCCTCCGTGTATGAGGATATTGGTCTAGACTGTAGAGAGCCTGTTCAAGGCAGAGAGTGAGTTCAGGGAAGGAGATAACCGAGGTTGGAGAAGCAAACAGTGGTCATCTTCTAGTGGATCCTGTGGCCACTGCAGGACTTCAACTTTTAGTTGACACATTGAAGCAGATTAAAGACTAGAAAACGCAAATGGATGCCATTGCTGAGTCCAGTGTTGCAGAGGGATGACAGAAGGAAACAAGGGACCATGAGCTAGCAGGCTGCTTGTAGCAATCTGAAGGGAAGAAGAAAGCACCTTCGTGTAGAGGTTGGGAAGTGGCTAGGGTCTGCACACAGTTCGAAGGTGGGCAGGACCAATGGGACTCACAGATGAACTGGATCTGAGAAGACAAGAGAGGAAGCATTGCACCAACTCTCCGCTTGTTTATACAGTCTAGGATTCAAAACCCAACTTATCCTTATACAATTACATTTTCATCATTTTTAAAAGTACTCCTGGTGACGTTTAGACTTAGTTTTGCAACCAACTTATAATGTTGGCATGTTTCTAAGTTAAATAAATTTTAGTCTTTGGCTTCATTTCCATTTTGGGGCCTGGATTTTGAGCAATCTTTTGATTCCCAGTGCTGTGATCACATTTGACCTCTGCCCACAGCTTCATACTCTGTATTTCAGTATTTGAAATTTCCATTTGCAATATTAGATAAAAACATTTGTAGCAAGAACAGTTACACTTTAATTTCCTTTATTTTTCCACATGGTATAAAGATAGCCACTGGGTTTTCTGCTTGATTTAAATTTTGTGTTTATGAACCAGAGGAAAGATGGAAGGTGGAAAAATGTCACCTGCCTACTTGCAGGATGACAGGCAGCTATTTCTACACTACAGATGTGTCTTTCAGTTTGGTTCCATTGTTTATTGTGGTGAAAATTTGCCTCTGAGGGAAGAGTAACTATAAGGATCTGGTTTTGGCATTTTTGCTTCCCCCCCCCCTTAATCTAAGCTTTCTTACATTTTAGTAGGTATATACAGAAACTGTGCTTTCATTTCACCCAGACCCAAATAATCACACAGAAACTGCATTAATTACAACACTGTTTGGCAAATGGCTCGGGCATATTCCTATCTAGCTCTTACATCTTAAATTAACCAATTTCTATTAATGTGTATAATGTCACAAGGCTGTGGCTTACCGGTGCAGCATGTTACTCCTTCAGTGGCTACATGGTGTCTTCTTTGACTCAGCCCCTTGCCTCTTCTCTCTCTCTTTCTCTCTCTTCAAATTGTCTGCCTGAATTTATTCTGCTAAGCCATTGACCAAAACAGATTTATTCATTAACCAATAAAAGCAACACATATACAGTAGGACATCCGACATCATGTAGTACTGTGTATAATGTGTGCTAGAAGTATCCTTTAAAGGTATTATTTTATTTACCCTAATAATAAATAATACCATTAAAGTTCCTTTATGATAATGAGTTACTGCAATTGGATAGATATAGATACTACCCAAGAGTAAATTAACTTGTAAAGGGAATTTATCTTCTTTGGAGTTCTGACTTTTATAACATTTCTAAATGGTGCAATTGCTTCCATAGATAATTATTACATGGAACATTTGTAGGAAATTCCAGCCCATATAATATCACACATAACATCTTTCTTCTTTCTCCCAAACATCTAGTTTATGTTTTCCTTGAGAGATTTTGAACGCAAAATCTGTTATGGATGCCAGATCACATTTTGAATCCCAATGAAGAATTTTGCTTTCCTGTAGATCTGGAAGGTTAAGAATTTTAGCCAGAAATTTAAGACGAGACCTTTGAACTGTGTGATTATGGTCTGTAGGAGCAATGCTATGGGGGCTTGGTGCATGACCACATTGAGGGACATTTGAGGAAATTGTGTCTGAGCTTCTGTGCACTTCAGCTAAACAGCAAGTGGTACAGGCTCTGTGAGGTGCCTAAAATAGCAGCTCTAAGAATACAGTTTTATATATAGGAAGATTCCGCTCATATATGTCTGTGTGTATTTTTATACTTATGTATAGGGAAAGTAAGTGTTCTGATGTGAGTCTTTATAGTCAAAATAATATTGTCTCATTTTAAATATTGGACAAGGCTAGTGCCAGACCACCAGGAAGGCCTGCAGCCTAGCCATCTGTCACAGATGGACAGAAGGGACAGCAACTGAGACAGAAATGGCTTCACTGAAGGGAACTGTCCTTAGGATATTCTAAGCAGCATTTGTGAGATTTGCTTCAATGAACAATAAAAATGAGAGACATTTTGTACGTTCTGTTTCATTGTTTCTCCATGACTCTGCAATAAAAGTTTCTTATTTCCATGGTAGTATTGGTTTCTAATGTTCTTCTGATGGTATTTTAATATCATTTAAACTCAATAGGATTAGAACATTCATATTGGCACACCAAGAATTCCTTATCAACAAATTATGTTTTAAAACCTTTTTAAAAAATTATTTTAACTTTTTAATTTATTTTACATACCAACCACAGTTTCTCCATCCTCCTCTTCTCCTGTTTCCTCCCCTAACCTCCTTTTTACCCACCCTCATCCACTCCTCCAAAAGCGTGTAAGGCCTCTCATGTGGAATCAACAAAGCCTGGCATATCAAGTTGAGGCAGGACCAAGCTTCTCCCCACTGCATCAAAGCTGAGCAAGGCCTCCCACCAAATGGAATAGGTTCCAAAAAGCCAGCTCACGGCCAGGGATAGATCCTGGTCCCACTGCTAGAGTCGCACAAACAGACCAAGCTACACAACTGTCACCTACATGCAGAGGTCCCAGGTTGGTCTGGGGCAGGCTCCCTAGCTGTTGGTCTAGATTCCGTGAGCGCCCAGGAGTTTGGACCAGCTGTCTCTGTGGCTTTTCACGTCATAATTTTGACTCCTTTGCTCATATAATCCTTTTCCCCTCTCTTTGCCTGGACTCCGGGAGCTTGGCCCAGTGCTTGGCTGTGGATCTCTGCATCTGCTTCCTTCAGTTACTGGATGAAGGTTCTATGATGACAATTAGGATAGTCACCAATCTGATTACAGGAGAAGGCTCCTTTAGATGTCTCTACTATTGCTGGGAGTCTTAGCTGGGGTCATCCTTGTGGATTCCTGGGACTTTCTCTGCCATTACGTTTCTCCCTAACCCCATAGTTGCCCTCTCTATCAAGATATGTCTTTATTGTCTTCCTTCCTTCCTTCCTTCCTTCCTTCCTTCCTTCCTTCCTTCCTTCCTTCCTTCCTTTTTAATATTTAAAATCTTTATTGACTCTTTGGGAGTTTCATATCCTGAACCCAAATTCTCCTCACCTCCCAGACCCCCATAATCCTCCCCTCATCCCTGCCCCCCGAAAGGAAACAAATCAAAGTGTTAAGTAAGCAAGCAAACAAAAGCAAAACCAAAACCACAACAGAGAAACCTCCTTTCTTCTCCTTCATTCCTGCCTCTCCAATACCTCTTCATTCATCCTGGTGGCATTGGAAGCTTCAGTGTGCCGTATAGTATACCTCTCTGTCTTGTCAGTTTTACTGGCAAATGTTTACTGCACTGAGACACTGGTCTGGTTCAGGGCCTCTGGTTTCTGGTACACCACCATCACTGCATCCTTTTGTGAACTCTTTTGGAGCATCCTGAGGCGGCCAGGAGCCTTGGAGATCTTCCGGGTATCGTTCCACAGAACCAGTCCCTTCTCCAGCTCCAGTAGGTCCTAGTTGGGAGTAGATGCTAAGATGGGTCAACCCACGGCCTGGCTGTGGGCTTGGGTGGTAGCCTAGCTGGCCAGTCCAGGCCCCTGGGGCCACCTACCTTGGTTAAGGGGGTGGATGAAAGATTACCAGGTTGAGGAGGTATCACAAGACACACAATGGAACCCACTTTAAGAGTTTATTAACAGAGAAGGGAGGAGTATGAGAGGAGTGTTCAATCCTGTCTGAAAAGTGGTGGAGGAAGACAGTGTGGAGTGAGCATGTTCAGCTTTTACAGGCTATCTAGCACATTTGCACAGGGGCTTAAGTAGCCATGTCATGCACAGATCACGTGACCATGCCCCACGCAGATCACATAGGGCTTGCGGACCCTGGGAAGCTATATGTAAGTTGCCCGAATATTTGATGGCACATGCGTGGTCATGGACCTTGGAAGTGCCAGTGCCTGGGGTGGCTAAGCATTCTGCCAGAACACTGGCAACGTTGGATGGTGGAAATGATAACAGTTGGGTCTGGTCCCCTATGTGCATGCTCACAGGGTCGGTTCACTTTGGCCTGTGGTGAGGGATGGGAGCATCTTTCCAGCATTCAGAGACCAGCTCTCTTGCTGTAGTGTCCAGCGAGAGGCAAGGTCAATTTCTCAGGGCCAGAAAAGGCCTGGGCTGGCTCAGCATGGCCCTCTGATTTCATCTCCTATGGTTCTTAAGGCCCTCTGAGGTGACATGGGCGACGGACATGACCATGGACCCAGACATGGCCCTCGGCAGCAGCTTGGGCCCGGGTGGCTTTAGGTGGAAGGGATGGCCACTCAGGTGGGAATGGTTCCTGCGGCCATATGGACACCACCAAGGGCTCAAGTTGTGGCCCTAAGCATGGACCTCAGTGTGACCTTTGGTGGCAGTGCAGGGCCCAGACTTCAGCACAGACCACAGACAAGGTAAAACCATGAACCCCAGCATGGCAGCAACTGAATCTGGAGGACATTAAGGACCACTGCCAGCTGGACCCCAGCTGAGCGGTTAGGCATCAGGCAGGGGTAACTGTCTTACCAACAGCCCAAGATATCTCTTTCATTGCTCTCCTTCTCTGTTCCTCCGCCAGCTTGACCATCCGGATCCCTCATGTTCCCATACCCCATTCCCACCCCCCCCCCCAAATTTACCCAGGAGATGAGTGTTTTACCTATGTGTGTGTCTGTGCACCTCGTTGGACCTGTGAAGATGATAGATCCCCAGAACTGGAGTTACAGATGGTTGTGAGCTGCCAAGTGGGTGTGGGAATCAAACTTGAGTCCATAGTGAGTGCTGTCAACCCCCTCAGCAAATTATTTTAATACCAACTTTAACCCACAAAATATTTTAATACCTATAGAAGTAACAAACGTTTTATGAACTTTGCAAATTGCTCCCATTCTTCAGAAGATAACTGTAGAAGCAGAGCAGATAGTAAAGGATGATCTATCTATCTATCTATCTATCTATCTATCTATCTATCTATCTATCTATCTATCTATCTATCATCTATCTATCTATCTATCTATCTATCTATCTATC
>NC_022024.1:15539869-15549767 GCF_000317375.1 Microtus ochrogaster
TCATCTATCTATCTATCTATCTATCTATCTATCTATCTATCTATCATCTATCTATCTATCTATCTATCTATCTATCTATCTATCTATATATCTATCATTTATCTGTAGATAACGATAGTTTCTATATATGTATGTATGCATGTATGTATGTATGAATTATCTATCTATCTATCTATCTATCTATCTATCTATCTATCTATCTATCTATTATGGTGGTCTTCTCTTAGGAAAGAATGTGTTAATGGTTTAAGGTATAAGACATTCTCTGGAATGATTTCTTGGTTGAGGAATATTACAAATGCAAGTATAATTTTTTACTTTTTTGTGGTGACATTTTATTTGTGCTTTAATAAATAAAGCTTGCTTGAAGATCAGAGTACAGAGGTAGCCACACTAGTTAGCCATAGAGGCCTGGCAGTGGTGGCACACACCTTTAATCCCAGCACTCCAGAGGCAGAGGCAGAGGCAGAGGCAGAGGCAGATGGATCTCTGTGAGTTCAAGGCTACCCTGGGCTACATGAGAGTTATCCAGTCTAGAAGATAAAGAGAGCCAGACATTGGTGGCTCACACCTTTAATTCCGGTACTTGGGAGTTATATGTCTTTAATCCCAACACTAGGGAGGTGGAGACTATAGGGTAAAATGACCAACTGAAGTGGGAAAACCAACCAATCCCTGACCAGGAAACAAACCAATCCATGAACACCCAGACTCTGAACACAGAGCCAGTGAAAGAAACACATCCTGGATCTGACACCTGAGAACCAACCATATTCAGCTCTGAACCCAGAACCAAAGAACCATGCCTTGAATCTGAGACCAGTGCCAAAGAAACACTAGAATCAGAGCCAGTGAAAGAAATATACCCTGGTCCTAAAATTAGAGCCAAAAGGCTGTAAAGGATCAATGAAGAAACATGGTTTGATCCTGAAATCACATCCATCTCTGCCCATGATCAACTAAACTAACCAATCCCTCTTCTGCCAGGTAAAACTCTACCCCTAAGAAGTCCTATATAATCCTCTCTGCCTATTCAGCTGGAGGCTGTCTTTCAACACCGTGGCAGAGGCAGTCACTCCCCTGGACTCCTCCTTCCCAAATAAAATCTTGGGTGAAGATCTTAATTTGCCAGGGTAGAATAGGAAAACCTGGTTGGGATGTCCCTTAGGGGATTGAGCTGAAAAACTTTGCTGAGATGCTCCTTTAGGGGAGCTGAGCAAGGCTGAGCAGAACAGAACTGAAGAACCTTGCTGGGATACTCCCTTAGCTGGGCTGAGCAAGGCTGAGCAGAACAGAACTGAAGAGCCTTGCTGGGAGACTCCCTTAGCTGGGCTGAGCAGAAAAAGTTTTGCCAGATCCAGAGGAAACTGCTGCATTTCTGTACCTGCTTCCCCTTTAACAGAGTGTTAGCAAAAGAAGGAACATCTTGGGCAGAAGAAGCTGATAGCTCTGCTAGGACATTTTCTTAGGGTCACAGCAGAGTTCAGCTGTAGCTGCTCTCCAGGAGGGGAACGGATTGCTCTATCCTGTGGGAAGACCATACCCCAAAGCACCCCAACTTCAGGTAGCCTGGCTTCCTGACAAGTCAGTACACTTTCCCCCTAGGGCTGAGCTGTCCTATAGTAGCTCTTGTCTTCAGAGCTGTCCTACTGTGTCTCTCTACCCCTCCAGAGCTGTCCTATTGCAGCTCCAAGAATAGCCTGGCTTCCTGATAGGTCAGAATGATGTCTTTACAGCTTCAGAGCTGTAACACTCACCCTCAGCTACAGAGACAGGAAGGGATATGGCTGGGTGGAGAGAGGAATATAAGGTGGGAGGAGACAGGAGCTCAGCCCATTCAGTCTGAGGATTTGTGAAAACAGGATCTTGTTCACTTTGGTATGAGGATTCAGTAGCAGTAAAAGGTCTCTCTAGTGGCTAGCTCCTTTTCCTTGCTGATCTTTAGGTAAGCTTTATTTGTTAAAGCACAGACAAAATATCACCACACTTTTTATGCTCGTTTTCCCCATACATTGTAATAATAATACAATAAAACAAAACTCATATTTTTTATTGTCTGGCCAGTTTCATACACTGAAGCGATGAATTTTAGATACTTTCACCCCTAAGACTCTGCTCTTATCTGTCTTCCGATGAAACCCCTCTTCCCAACTGGTTCCCCTCCTCCTTTCCAGTCGTGTGTGTGTGTGTGTGTGTGTGTGTGTGTGTGTGTGTGTGAACCAATGAATTTAGTTTCTTCCTTTAGTGTTGGTAGGAGACTGTTTACTGGAACATGGGCAGCATATCAGAGGCTATATCATTGAAAAATGAAAAAGGAACCCCCTTCTCCAATAGTCATTAGTAGCCAATAGCCCCTCAAAGAAGAGTGGTGCATCATGGACATGTTGACAGGTCCAGTCAGATGCAGGTCTCATGCAGATGACGAAACAACTTGAGTTTATGAGTGTCAAAGGCAATATGTGTCCAGAAGATGTCTCTTTGCTACACACCCTTTCATTGTCTAGCTCTGACATTTTCTCCACCTTTTCTCTGGCGATGTTCCCTGAGCATTGGAGGGGGTGATGTAACTGCCTCCTTCAGCACCTCACTATCACTTACTCTCTGCATTTTGACGCATTCTGGGTTTCTGCATTAGCCCCCATCTGCTGCCCTAGGATGCTTCTGTGACGAAGAACAGGTGCAGAAACCTGAGTGTTAGGAGGCAGTTTGACTGCAGGATCGTTTAGCCTCCCTACTAAAGCCTAAACCTCAGCAGGATTCACAGAAACAGTCATGACTTCCTGCCTATACAGGCTGCACATCTATTTAGAAGGTCATCGGTTGTTCCCAGGGCCATCATGTCACCATTTTGCTAGGCAGTGGTCCTCAGCCTTCCTAGGGCTGTGACCCTTTAATACAGTTCCTCGCGTTGTGCTGACCCCGACCATAAAATTATTTCATTGCTGCTTCATAACTGTAATTTTGCTACTGTTATGAATTGTAATGTAGATAGCTGATGTGCAGGATATCTGATGTGTGACCTTTGGGGGTTGTGACCCACAGGCTGAGAGCCACCTTGCTAGCGTGTATGCTTTGCACAGCTGTGTACAACTGCTGATGATTCTTTCCTTCCAGGATCCTGCAGGACACTTCCTGGGTAGAAGCTTCTAACTCAGCTTTAGCTTGAATTCTCCATATCCTATGACAAAAGTGTACACAGTCCCTACAGCACTAGGCCCTTACCATCAAGTTTTGATGATCAACCAAGAGCAATCCAAGTGCTAGCATTAATTTGAAAAAATGATAGGATCTTTCTGGTGAGCAACTCATTGGGAGGTTTCTCATACCTGGCACTGGGGTTTTCTTTTAACAACCAATGGCTTCTGTTAGGAACAGTTTCCATTCATGGACGGTATGCCTCTGTTCAAACATTTCTATTCCTGATTACATTTAAAATAAGATCATGAAATAACATAATATGCTTCTATGCATCTTTCAATATATTCTTAGTTCAGTTGTCACCAAATCCTTGCCAGTTTTGCCATTTTTTTAATTGATAACAGCTATTCTGACGGCCTGTAAGACAAAAATCTCAAAGCACTTTTAATTTGAGTTTCTCTGATAGTGACACTTTACACTTAAAACATTTTTTCTTAATTTTTGAGAATTCCATATAGTATACTGTTGTCTGAGGTTTCTGTCCTGCCTGGTTCCTGTAGTCATTTCATCCCAAAGAAATCACGCAGATGTCTACGTTAGTTATAAACTGATTGACCCATTAGCTCAAGCTTCTTATTTACTAATTCTTATAACTTACATTAGCCCATAATTCTTGTCTGAGTTAGCCATGTGGCTTGGTACCTTTTTTTTGGTGAGGCAGTCACAGCTTGCTTCCTCTGCAGCTGGGTCATGACTGGGACTTAAATTTCCCTCTTCCCAGAATTCTTGTTGCCCCGCCTCTACTTCCTGCCTGGTCGCCCCACCTCTACTTCCTGTCTGGCTATAGGCCAATCAGCATTTTCTTAAAAATAATACAAGTGACAGGATAAAAGACCATTGTCCCACAGCAGTATGCAATAAAATATTATCATATCCAACCCCATCTCTCCCATCTAAGCCCCATATCGCCCAATATTCTTCCCTTTCAGTTTCATGTCTTAAAAACATACACTCCCTCCCGTCCAGCTAGTGTTGCCCATATAGGCATGGATACTGAGTTATCCACTGAAGCCTGGGAAACCTAAAAGTAGCCACATCCTCAGAACAGAATGATTCCCCCCTCCCTAGCAACCACCCACTGCTTCTCAGCAAAGGATGTGATCTGGAGAGCATCTGCCCGGTCCATGCTGACAATTTGGCTCATTTAATCTTGTATAGGTTTTGTGAAGGTAACCACAGCAGCTATGAATTCATGATTTTGATAGTATGTCTTGTCCAGAGGACAGCGTTTGAAATCATTCTTCCTCACCCGTGACCCAAAGTCCAACTCTAAAAAAAAAAAAATTAGAATGGAATTACTGTGTAGGCACAGGTGGGCTAGGTCACTCCCAGAAGACGATGGTTGTTAAATGAAAACTACAGTAGGAGATATGGGAGCTGTCAGCTATGGGTCAGAGAGATTCCAGAAGTCTTCAAAAACGACACAGGCTATTGCCATTGCCCTCAGTTCCACACCATGACTATACTGTAAGACCCCGTTTTTGAACATATCACACAGTTTGGCAGCAGGATGTAGAAAAACCAATCTCAGACAAAGTAGAAACCTTCCCTTTCTGGCTAAATGTTATAGTACCAGGAAATGCTATGCAGAACATCAGGGAAGAAAAGACATCTATGGTCTTACCCAGTGTGGGGTCTTGCATGCTGCAATGTTGACCTTCCAAACATATTGTGCTTCTGGTAAAATCAAGGCTATATTTGATCGATGGGGGTCATTTAATTACAGAGTTTGTTTATTCTGTGGGGGGTGTAACATGGAACACTGGTTAATCTGTCCAGTAGAGAGAGTGGAGTAATGAAATCACAGACTATCCCTGTGTTGACATTAATTTGTGTCTTTATATCTTAGTAGTATTTTTTTGTTTTAAATTGGGTGAATTTGTGCTTGGTATGTATATTTTTAGAATGGCAATTTCTTCTTGATAGATCATTTCTTTCATCATATGAAGTGGCTCCTGACTAGATTCAGTTAGTAGTCTATGTTAATATTTTCAGATTATAGAGTAGCAATGCCCCTTTGCCTTGGACCCCATTTGCTCCGAAGACCCCTTTTCCATTACTTCACACTAAGATAGTGCCTATGTTTGATGACCAGGGATGTTTCTTGGAGGCATCAAAAGGCTCGTCTTCTTTTCCAATTCAATCCATTTATCTGTGTCTTTTGGTCCGGGAATTGAGATGGTCCATATTCAGTTCAGAGTTATTATTGAAAGCTTCTTGTTGTTTATTGATCCCAATAGTTTCCTAGGTGTGTTTTCTGTGTTCCTCTGTCCTACAGTTGCCTCCATCTCATCCATGTCTCCCTGTACCCTCTTGGGTGTGTTTATCTAAAGCAATCTCTCCAATGCCCTCTATAGGTTGACTTGGGTGTGTTTATCTAAAGCAATCTCTCCAATGCCCTCTATAGGTTGGCTTGGTAGTTGTAAATTCTTTCAGTCTGCTTTTGCCATAGATTGTTTTTTTTGTCCTTCAATTATGATTGATAATCTTCCCCAGTATATTATGCTGGGTTGGCAGCTATGATCTTTCAGAATTTAAAATATATCTCTCTAAGCCCTTCTGACTTTTAAGGTTTTCCCTGGAAATGGGAGTTACTCTGATGGGCCTGCCTTTCTCAGTGACTTGGTGCTTTTCCATTGAAGTTTGCAATATGCCATGGGCCTTCTTTGTTTTGTTTATTTGGTATTTTAGCTGTGCTCTGTTCTGGTTCTGCTTGGTGTCCTGTGAGCCTCTTGGTTCTGGTTGGGCAATGCTCCCTCCCTCATATTTGATAAATTTGCTTCTGTTATTTTATTGAAAATATTTCCTATTCCTTTGGCATGAATCCTTTTTATGTTTTCATAATTCCTGAATTTTGTCTTTGTACATGTTCCTAGAGATTTTGAATGTCCCACTGATATGTTTTTTTGAAAGTTATTATTGACCTTGGCTGTATGATCAATTCCTCTACCTCGTCTCCAAGCTCTGAGATTCTATCCTCCACTTGATCCACAGATGCATCGTGTTGATGAAGCTTTCTCCAGTGAAATGTTTATTTGACCCATTGAATTTCTTATTTCTGTTGTCACTTTGGCTTGCTCTTCACTTCTGTATTTCTATCTCTTTATTAAGTTCTCTTTTCATACCACAAATTGACCATCTTAATTCATGCAGCTATTGATGTTCCCTTACCATTTGGTTTGTTTGAAAACAGCTATCATTATTCTTTCTGGAGTTTTATCTATATCATTTTCATTGGGGGCTGTTACTGTGGCGCTGATAACTTCTGGAGGAGACTAGTTGTCTTTTTATTTCACATTTGTTGTTTTGTCCTAGGAAGAGACCATCAATTAAGATTTTTGTTAATTGTCTTTTAATCCAATTCACTTTTAGAAGAGGTGTTTTTAGTTTTCAGGAGGGACTATGTTGTGTCAGGGTCCAAGTTATATTTTCTTCTCTTAGTCTGTTTTTCAGGACACTAGGTCATATCTCCAGACCACTATCATGACTTAAGTGCTGTCTGAGACTGTGGACACTGTCCAGCAGCCAACCCACAGTGTCAGTGGATTACTTTCTAAACCGTAATTAGTCACTTACGTTTCGGGAGCCTGCACTAGTGAACTAGTACATTAATTACTGTGGGTAAGAGTGGAAAAAATAAAGAGAAAGAAACCACACTGTGATTAGTGAGTAGGATTCGTAGTATGCTGAGGAGGAAGTTGAGGAAGGGGAGTCAAGGAGGAAGTCAAGAAAGGTGAATGCGGAAGAAAGGAAGGAAAAGAGGGGTGGGAGGTGTGGGAGTCTCTGCTAAGATGCACTCAGATAATGCAGAACAGTCTCTTTTCTCAGGAGGTTGAGTCATAGAGCCTGTAAACTAGACACTGTGTGTTCTCTGGGAGCGATAAAAGGAAGATAATAAGATACGAAGGGAGAAAGAGGCACAGACAGTGAGGGACCAGGTGGCCTGCTATGTTGACCATGGGTATTACATGAATGAGAATTGCTGGAGAGGGCAGTAAGAGCAGGGTGGTGACTGGGGATGGGGCTGGATTCTGCGCTGAATCTCCAGCCTCACGAGGTGACCTGAGATGGGGGCCAAAATCTTGATTAGGAGTGGTAGAAAACTAATAATCTATAACCTTTCTGAATAACGTAGTTAATTGTCTAGAAGAACTCAAACTTAATTGCTAGTGAAAAAATATCTCTCAATTGCTTTTTATTTTTATTGTATTCTATAAGTTGTTACGCAAACTATTCCATCAATATCTTTTAACCTCTGTATCTTCTGGTATATTAGGCCTTTAAATTTCTGTATTACATTTTTAATGTTAGACGTCTAATAAATAATTGGTCTAATGAAAAAGATTATATATATGCCATTACCCACAGTGGCTTACTTTCTTTTGTCTATATTAATTGAAATGGCCCTGGAAAGGAGCAAATTAGACCAGGGTTTTCAAATCAACAACAATAAAGCTGTAAGAATAAATTGCATTTATTTCTGGGAAGCATCGGAGTACATGCCCTGGAAACCAGGCCATTCATTTCTCTAGTTCTTCAGTGTGAGTCTTGGCTGGCTTTTCCCAGCTGTCCTGGCCTAGCAACCTGCTGAGGCCTCAGGTGGGGAAGCCACAGTTGGCCAGCTGTTCTCAATAATCTGCGGAATTCATTATCTATCCGCGAACAATGCTAAGGTCTGGCGGAGCCTTCTTTTAGAAGAAACTTACAAAGCTTGAAGTGTATAAGCAATCTCGCAGATCATTAGTCACAGGATGAAAGATAGAGGGTTGCTTCTTTCCTTTTTGTATTCTTTCTTCCCTTTGTATATGGAAGACATTGCCCTGAGAGTTCTTTGAAAAATCAGTCTCCCATTTGAACCAAAACACACGCGGAAGAGAATTTTCAAGAGAACTCATTGAGAGAGCAAGCAAATTGAATTCTTGCTAGGTCTTAAAGGTTTACTATTTAAAAAGTGATCATAATGTTAGATGGATACTCTTATATATATATTTCTTCTAAAGATGTTACAGTCCCAAGTCTAACTGCTTTGTTTTGTGTGTAATGCCCTCAAGCTTATAGTATGACTTTAGGTGTGTGTGTTTACATGTGTTTGCACATGCATACAGCATATCTATAAGAGTTGGGATAATGATGTTATATTACCTTACCAGTCAAACAATAGGGGTGGGATGTGAGCGCAGCTCAGTGGTAGAACACTTTCCTAGAATGTGCAAGGTTCTGGATTTAGTGCCCAGCATGAACGGGAAAAATGTGTGTGTGTGTGTGTGTGTGTGTACACACTTTAAATAACTATGTAATATATTTACATAAATATATATACTTTAAATAGCTATATAAATTTTAATGTATTTATTTATACATCACACCATTTATATACACACACATATATATCACACCATTTATACACACGCATATATATACCACACCATTTATACACACATACATATATATATCACACTGTTTAAACACACACACACATCACACCATTTATACACATATATATTTCACACCATATATACACAGACACGTTTATATAAAATATAGCTATGTTTATATAATATTCAATGTAAATATATTATATAGCTACTTAAATATTTATATTTAAATTCATATCTATATGTAAATATACATATAAATATATTTGTATATATTTGGATAAATACCTATATTATAGGTATATTATTAGGTAAAATAAATTTCAAACACAGATAACAGGCATGGGTATTTTCACACCTGAAATGTAGATACTGTTGTCATAGGTGCAATTGTGCATGGAACTCTGGCAAAGGGTTTGAGTCTGTAAAAGCCAAGATGGCATTCATCTTAAGAAGATAAACCTATGTGCCTATGTTATATTTACTTGTGTTGCTACAGTGGAATCTGGATGCAGTGGAAAAACTTAGATTGAAGATAGACCCTGTAGAAGGACAACACGAACTGGGGATATTAGAAGGCAGGGGAAGGCAGGGTAAACGTGTAGTTTAAGTGCAGATAATTAAAACATAAAATTGATGGCAGTTAAATAGGATTTTCCTTGCTTTCCTCCTCCTCCTCCACTACCTCTTCCTCCTCCTCCTCCACCTCCTCCTCCTCCTCCTCCTCCTCCTCCTTCTCCTCCTTCTCCTCCTCCACTTCCTCCTCCCTCTCTCTCTCTTTAGTGAACTTACTTTCTTGACTTAAACCCTTTAAGTACTCCATCCTGTCCTCAATTTATCAATCCTCCTACCTCATCTACCTTGCCAGTTAGATTATAGTTAGGTCCTATATCAGGCAAGAAGTTAGGGCTTTATTGTGATTTTATAGAAATTAAATGATATTGTTCTCACTGGATACTGTTTTGGAAAATATCTACCAATTTTATGTGAAAAGTTCTTTGTTATGCAGTATATTGAGTATATGGACTTCCAGATTTATGCAGTGTAGGGAACATGAAGGTTTCTGTGCTCATGGACGTGTAAGGGGCCTGGAATGTTAAAGACACAAGGTTGTTCCTTCAAGAAGAGGACATAAAGCCTGTTCTCTACCCAGAGAGCTGGGGCAGATAGATGTGCTTTCGAGCCCGGTGACCTTTGCATAATCTGTGTGGCCAGAGCCAGCACTGGACCCTCCTCCAGACCCTTCTCATCAACTTGTTTATCTCAGTCAGACTGTAGGACCTATCTTTACGGTAGGTGTTGCAGGTACTTTACAAGGAATTTTG
>NC_022024.1:15551551-15558667 GCF_000317375.1 Microtus ochrogaster
GCTGATCTATTGGGAGCTCACCAAGGCCAGCTGGACTGTGACTGAAATGCATACGATAAAACCGGTCTCTCTGATCATGGCGAACAATGAGGGCTGATGAGAAGCCAAAGACAATGGCAAGGGGTTTTGATCCTACTTAATGTCCTGGCTTTGTGGGCGCCTACCCAGTTTGGATGTTCACCTTCCAAGATATGGACGGAGGGGGGAGGACCTAAGACGTACCACAGGACAGGGCACCCTGACTGCTCTTTGGACTGGAGAGGGAGGGAGAGAGGAGTGCGGGGAAGGGGAGAAGGGTGGGAGGAGGGGGAGAATGGGGGGGAGGATGGGGAGGGAAATGGAAGGCTGGGAGGAGGCGGAAACTTGTTTTTGTTTTTTTCCTTTTCTCAATTAAAAAAATTATTTACTAAAAAAAAAAACTGGGCATGGCTTGAGCATATATGAGTCCTCAAAGCCCACCTCCACAGCAACATACTTTCTCCAACAAGGCCACACCTACTCCAACAAGGCCACACCTACTCCAACAAGGCCACACCTACTCCAACAAGGCCACACCTACTCCAACAAGGCCACACCTACTCCAACAAGGCTATACTTCCTAATAGAGCCATTCCCTTTGGAGGCCATTTTCTTTTAAGCCTCAGGTATGCTTCGTTGTGCATGCAAGATTGAGAAAATTATCCCAAGAATAGTTCCCATCATATTGTGTTGTATTTAAATATGTCTAAAGTAAACATTCAGATTCCTGGGGTCAGAATCTCAAAGTGTGAACCCACACTGCTGACTGACTCCTGGTACACTGTGAAGGCTGCAGGGATACCACAGTACAGCATAAAGGGATGGAAGATAATGTAATCAAGAGCTCCTGTATTAGGATAAACTACTTTTGCAAGCTCATATTGGAAGGTAAGGGGCAGATGTTTACAAATACTGCTTATAAACACTAAATTTATTCTAAAATGGCATTTGTATTTTATAAATTGAAATTGGAAGGGAAGAAGCTAAAATATGAGGTCAATCAAAATCAAGGTCCTAGGCACCTGTTGCCTCTTCATTTAGCAGGTTGTAGAGCTTATTCCTTTATTCCCTTCATGGCAACATGCCTTTTATGAGAATTGTATTCTCAATCCAGCCATGAAATTCTTAAATGTAACAGGTAAACTTTCCTTTATAATTTGGCTGTACATGTTAGGATGAAAAGATCCTACAGAGGCATACTAAGTGTTATGTCTTCACCCTGTTTAGATCCTGGTTTAGATAACTACGTCTGAGGGGACATTTTCAAATAAACAGAAACAGTTAAACATGGGTAGGAGCTATTAAAAATTGTACATTAAAGGTCTGGCCGAGGAGATGGTGCAGCAGGCAAATGCCTAACACTCAAGTGTTACTATCTACATTCAGATCCTCGGTGCCCGCATAAAATGCTGGGTGTGGCAGCGTGTGCCTGCGGTCCTAGAATACACACATTTCCACAGACTGCTCTCTTAAACTGGTGGGTCACAAAACGAAGCAAAAAAGACGTGAATGAGAGGAAGACGGGGTGTGAGGAAGACTAAAGAAGGCAGGCAGGGAATGTAAATGGAGTGTGTTATATACATGTATAAAACTGTTAAAGAAAGATTCAATAAAAGGTACAAACTTTTTATACTGGTTAGAATCCTTTGATCCTTCGGAGTCCTTCAGTGGTGTGAGAAGTCCTTCCGTATATGTGTTGCTTTTATTGGTTAATGAATAAGGCTGCTTTGGCCTGTAGCAGGGCAGAATATAGCCAGACTGAAAGAGATATATGAGAGAGAAGGCGGAGTGAAAGAGAAACCATGTAGCCAACTAAGGAGAAAGAAGCAAGCCAGAACTTTACCAGGAAACCACGAGCCTCGTGGTAAAATATAACATAGTAGAAATGGGTTAATTTAAGATGTAAGAGTTAGTTAATAAGAATCCCGAGCTAATAGGCCAAGCAGTGTTTTAATTAATACAGTTTCCATGTGATGATTTTGGACTGGGGCAGTCCTATCGTACACTGGAGAAAACATTTTCAGCACCCAGTTCAGACACCTGGAGGTAATATCCAATTCTATAGCCAAGGTCTGGAAGTTGGAGTAGGGCAGAGATGAGAGAACCGAGCAATCCCCCTGAACATGAAAGTCCAAGGACAGGCAGAGGAGTGTTACTAGATAAAAGCCACACACACACACACACCAGTGGGAGGTGCATGGCTACCTTCGGTCGGCTGGTGAGTGGGAGGGGTCAACCAGCAGACAGAGAAAAACAGACCCCTAAATGTAGAACCAAAGGCCAGACTGAAGCCTTGTTCCAATTTAGGCGTTTGTTTTAGTCACTGAACCTGACTCTGAATGACTTCTTTGATCATCGTCTTTCTGTTTTAGATAGACCCCGAGTCAGTGCAGACTGGCTGCTCTGGACAGTATCAAAAGACTGTGTCACAGGTTCTCAGAGCCATTCCTAAATAGGTGCAAGACCCGTAGAAGGCTTTAAAGAAATAGCTTCTTTTTTTTTTATAAAGAGGGATGGACTTGTTTATATAATGTAAAAGCATTTGTTAAAAATTCAACCAACTGGTGGTTGCAGCTTTACAGTCACTAGAATTTTGTTTGCCAATTTAAAGATGATAAGAATGAATAATGATTAAATTCTAATAAGTCAAAGAAAGAGAGTAAGAGGAAGGTGTGTGTGGATAGATAGATAGATAGATAGATAGATAGATAGATAGATAGATAGATAGATAGATAGATGGAGAGACTGACTGACTTACTTTTTACTTGTACCTCTGAATGGCCAGGAAGTTGTCCTTCTTCCTATTATTCTGCTATAATCTGTCTTGTTTCCAACCACTGACTGTCACGGAAGCCATCCTGTCTCCTGGGAAAGACTTCTAGTCATTCATTCAATACCATTTTCCTCACAACATCCTACAGCATGTTGTCACCTTACCTGACCCTTGGGAACACTGGGGAGTAACTGCAATCACTACTCCCTGCCCCCAGAGATCTCTCATCACCTAGCCTAGCCAAAGATGAAGCTGTTACTGGTGAACACAGAATCTATGCTGACATACATCCTCGCCCACATACAAGGGAGGTGAGCCCTCCCCTCACATACTGCGTTTCCAGACAGACATCATTACAAAGAAGACCTTGATACCGTAGGATCTTTCCTCTGCCACTGCAGATATGAACTGGAGATTTCTCTACCACTGCCACTGCTCCAGTGAAAGGAGGGAGGAACATATCTGTAAATGTTTCTTCTCTTCCCTGCCATTCTTACGGTAACGGTGCACATTCTACCATTGACATCATGACTGTTGTATGTCATTAGTCTCCATCAAGTGTGTAACAATCACATCTTGGGGGTCAGTGCATAAGTGTTAATGGATTTGCTTTAGGCATTCCACAACCTATGGGTCCTGTTTAGACTGAAAGGGTAACCATTCAAGTGACCTGAAAATTTAAATTACGCATTTTATAGTTCACATAATTCCCCTTAAACAAGTCAGGACACTGACTTTTTTTTAAGGAAGAGATTTCTTTTTTCAAACTGCTATGTATATTGTTTTATTTATTATTGTTTGAGAATTTTGTACATGCTTATAACATGTTTTAAACATCTATTCTCCCATCCTTCTCTTTTAATCTTTTCCCTCTGCTCCCACCACTTTCCCCTCTCGATTTGATGACAAAGAGAATCCGTTGAGTCCTATTAGCGCTCTCTGTATGATCATGGTGTAGGACCATCTACTGGAACATGGATAGCCTTGCAAGAGCCAAATCCCCAAACTGACTTTCCCTCCATCAGCCGCCAATCAAGGAAGAGGTTTCTTAAAACAGTGTCACATTTTGCGTTTTCAAAACACAAAGCCAAAACTTCTCGGAGATTTTCTTTGTAATTGATGATACCACTTAGCAAACTGTAAGATGGTATTTGAAAGCTCATACACCCGGGGATCTTATAACAAGTGTCCCCTAAACAATATGGCTACAAATGGAATGTGAGTTGATATTTAGAAACACAGAGGTACGTCGTAGGAAGGCAGAAATTCTCCAATCAGGGTGCAGGGATGGAATCTGAAACCAGCATGGGACCTGCTGTTGTAAAATCTGGAAAAAGAGGGGCAGAGGGGTCATTTTTCATAGGAGCCGTAATGAGCTCTCTCTTGCAGCAACAATGGAGTTCTTTGAAGTATCCAGAACCCTCTGAAGCAACATTCAGGGAGGCATGCAGACATTTGCAATAATCAATAGGAGCAGTGGCAAAAGCATTAATTAAAGCTGCTGCAGTTTCTTGCAACCCAATGAGGTTTGGATTTCAGATAATTGCACTACAGTAAATGGGGAAAAGAAACCAAAGCTATTTGTCTCATATGCAAGCCAATTTCCCAGGCACAATCAAATTTTACTTCCTATATCCCCTAACAACTGCTCTAAACCCGTCGAGGATTCAGAAGTCATGATACAATATTAGGAAGAAAATTAAAGCGGTGGCAGATCACAACTTGCCTTTTGAGCAACACAGGAGGAGGTCAGCTAATATTCAATATCCACAGTCTGTGTGCACGCACACACTCACGTTTCCTAGGAGGGTCTAAGGGAAATACAGACTTCAGGGATGCACACTTAGAAGCTTTTGCATAACAATAACCAAGATGCTGATATGTGCTGATGAAATTCTGATGCTGAAGTAGAGCCCCCAAGGCTCACAACGAAGGTCTCTATGAAACCAGGGATACACTCCTTGTTTCCAAAGCAAACAGTGAATCTTATTTATTCATTCAGTATATACTTAGTGAAGCCCTCCTTTATGACAGTGTTGCTTACACCCTGGAGAGGCACAAGCGAGAAACTACAAACTCTATCTTTACCTCACGGAGTTTAAAGACTATAGGGAGATGGGGTTTAATGAGCCATCCGTATAACTCAATGTGCATCTGCAAACTAGGAAAATCGCTTTGGAGCAAAGGCGTCTAGTGCTGGAAAAATATTTATCAGAGGAAATACTCAGACCAGGAAGGGAGTTAAAGGGATATGAGGCATTGTTAGGACTTATAGAATGAGGCATGCAAGGGGGAAAATACGTGTCAAGAGTCTTGGCACAGGATTTAAGAGACTAAGACAGCCAGGAGAGTCAGAGGGAGTAAGCCATGAACTGAGACAGAGTTGGCTAGGCAGCTCATAGACCAGTGGTTCTCAACCTGTTGGTAGTAACCCCCTGGGAGTCGAATGACCCTGTCACGGGCATCACATATCAGATATCCTGCCTATCAGATATTTACATTATGATTCATAGCAGTAGCAAAATGACAGTTATGAAGCAGCAACAAAACTGTCTGAAAGGGTCACCGCATTAGGAAAGTTGAGAACCGCTGCACTAAACCAGGCAGGCCACAAAGATTTTTCTTTTTTTCTTTTTCTGTAAATAATGAAAAACCAGTGACATTCAGGCAGAGGGGTATCACAAGTCTTGTGAAATGATGCTTCTAGGCTAAATATGAAGGAAAGCTTGGGAGAAGGCAAGATTTTTGTAGCCAGAGTCACTGGGGGGTGGTGGTGTATGGTAATTTGGACAAGTGAAGTGGTTAGTTTTCTTCTCTCCAAATGGGTTCTTATCTTGCTCTCTCCAAGAACTAACCGGGCAGGCAGAGAGAGGTGATCAAACAAGGAGAACAGTATTAACACAGGATTGACAGTCCAATGGGAAAGCAGATTGCTATGTGTGGAGTGACAGTCCCATGAACCAATGAGAGAAGACCCAGAGTGGCATGCTAGCCAAGAGCCAGGTGACAATGTTAGAAGTATTGCAGCTCCCGAGGGGCTAGGGGCTACAACTGCAGGTCTCAGGAGTGGCGAATCTTGGGAGTCAAGGAACAGGTTAGTCCTCCAGCAAGAATGAATTCTGATTTTGAGCTACAGCATAGTCCCAGCGGCTAGTGTGGGCATGAGTCTTGTGTCTGCAGTTGTGGGTGCAGCCCTGGGGGCTGAAGCAATGGGCAACAGATGAGTTCCCTGCCTGTGACAGAAGTTTCAGGGGTGGCAGGATTCTGAAGAGACTGTTATCAGTTCCAAAGTCAGTTTTCTCTTTCTTTCTTCTCTCACTACAGATCCCAGAAGTCCGACGAGCAAGAGCTTGCTCGTTATGTAGAACCACTTGGGGCCTGCTTATGTGCGTATGCATGCGTGTGCAAATAAAATCTAAAACAAAGACCACTCCAGAGAGAGTTGTTACATCTGGTGAAGACAGGGATCCTACTGACAGGATTTGCAATACTGTCAGTGGTCTCTTTCGCTTCCTGCATTGGTGGCAGCAGGGAGGGAGGTTCCCAGTTGTTAAAGGTGCCATGGAATACTTTGTGTTTGCTTGTTTCCAATTGCTCGTTACAATCTTTGCTTGCCCGTGTTTGGCACCTCCTGCACTTGAATTTTTCAAGTCAGTTTCCATCCAGCAGGGGTCTTCATGCTTCCTTCCAGTTTCATTCCAGCCATTAACGCTGCCTCTTCGATGACAACTGGGGTTCCTTTCATCTCCATCACGAGTATTGTATGAAATACACAGAGAGGCAGGGATTTGTGGAGAGATGCTTAGGAGCTACAGTAAGAAGAAATACTCGAGTTTTATACATAGTAAGAGGGTGACTCCACAATATAATAGGCAAGACTTTGATTTATTTGGGATGGAATCCTGGTAAAGAAATGGGCTTGACAGTTCATCTGAAGACATACTTAGAGTTTTGGGTAATTCGTGTAAATGCAAGTAGAGACTTCACTCCATTTGAGTACGCATCTAAGATAAGAGGTGCAGAATAGAAATGTAAGGTTGTGCACTTGATAACACGTGGATAACGGAAAGTGGGCATGCCCAAGAAGTCCCCAGCTGGAAGAGAAAGTGAAAGGGGAAGGGACCTAAACCTGAGCCTGAAGGAGCTATAATGTTTAATGGTGTGATTCTTCAGGTTTAGCCCTTGGGCCAACCATCTGGAAATCTGAGAGAGAGCCAAAAACATCCCACTGCATCTAAAACTCTGAAATGGGGCTCATCATCATGCCCAGTGATTGGCCTTCAGGTATTTTTGATGCACATTTGAGTTTGAGAATCACTGTTGAT
>NC_022024.1:15559116-15566410 GCF_000317375.1 Microtus ochrogaster
AGATGCAGGAGGATGCAGAAAGATGCAGGAGGATGCAGAAAGATGCAGGGGGTTGTATCTTTAAAGATGATTGAGACTGCACTGCCTGGATAAGGACAAAAGGGAGGGCAGAGAATATGTGCTGTTAGAATCAGGGGAGACACAGTTGAAGAGGAATCATGCCAAATGTTGATGACAGGAAGCTCAGAGGAGGTGGGGATCACTTTTGACTTCAGTGAAATCTGCGAGATGAAAGCAGACTGGAGTGTACCAAGGAGTAGGAGGAGAAGGGAGCAAGTGCAAACAACCCATCCAGTCTAACAAGCCAAGGATCTGGAGGAGAATGTGGGTGTGCATCTGAACATATTGGTATTATGTGCATGTTTAAATGGTGACTGAAAAGATCAGAGTGAGATGGATACAGAGGGGGCAGATATGATAAATCAATAGACAGTGTTTTTTCTTTTATTATTGTTGTTGTTGTTGTTGTTGTTACTAGTTATTTTTTCAAGAGGATTTCTTTGTGTAGCCCTAGCTGCCCTAAAACTAGCTCTGTAGACTAGGCTGGCCTCAATCTCACAGAGATCACCTGCCTCTGCCTCTTGATGTTGGGTTTAAAGGCGTGCACCAGTATTGCCTGGACAAGAGCATAGTTTTTAAGGAGGTAAAACCATGAGCTACAAAGTTCACGTGCAAACACCACCTTCAGAATGACTTCTCTGCTACAGTATCATGTATGAACACAGCATCTCAGTTTACATCAGTCTTCCCATTTGCTCCAGTACATGGACTGGATTGTTTTTAAATGATTTCCTTAATAACACGACAAACTAGCCCTTCAGTATGGTGTCAGCAAGTTTTGCATCTCTGTGACAACGTATCTAACAGTGACTATCTAGGGGCATAAACATTTATCTTGGCTCCTGGTTTTAGAGGGCTTCCATCCATCTTAGGGGGAAGGTGTGGATAAATTGCTGTATTTTAGTTTCAGAAAGAAAGAACAATGTATGTTGTTGGCAGCATGCCATTCTGTGTGGGCCTTAGAGTTCTAACTCAGAATTATGACAATGTATCAACATATCAGTTCCATTCTTCTAAGTAAGAATTGGTGATAATTTGATTACCCACTGTACTGATACCTTGTTTCATTTATTAGAAAAAGTTAGAGAGCTAGAAGAAATGGGTTTATATCTTGATTCTGTCATTTTTCTCTGCATGTGTGGCAGTGGGCTAGCTTTTGAATTCCACTGATTCTCTCCTTTGTATCTCTAAAAGGAAGGAAAAATGTCTCTCAGCAGTATTGGAAGAGTGAAATGAGAAATGTACATAAAGGGGTACAAAGCTGTTAACCATCAGGCTAAACTAGCCTTTTAATCTACAGAAATACACACTAAACAAAACTACACTTTAACAATTTGTAAGAATCAACAAAATGATTTAAAAATCTGAGACATCTGAGGAGTATTGGGTGGAAAATACAGCAAATTATAAACACAATTACAAATTACAGCAAGCCAAAGATAATTCCTACTCCATTCACAATCTGAAGTCAATAATTAATACCTTAATATTATCTACAATCCTGATTTTTCCTGATGCTCTTTCCCAGAGTTTAAATTATTTTTATTTTAGTAAAAATAAAACATAGCAATAAAAATAGCAATTCTAGGACCCTGTCTGTTTTGTGTGTATAGCCTACTTGTAATCTCTGTAACTTTTTATCTCCTGAGGAAAGCCAGTTTAGACTGTGGAATCATTCATTTCATGAGCCAATGAGTCGATTGGGCTCAGTCATGAAATACTTGCCTTGCAAGCTCTGAGAACTTAAATTCTTAGCGTTTCTTAAAAAGATGGGCGTGGTGGTATGCGCTTATAATCTCACCAGGAACGTGGAGCTGAGACATCCCTAAATTCCATTGGCCAGACTAGCTTACTTGGTGAGTTCAAGGCCAATAGGAATCTTGCCTCAACAACAAGGTATAGATAGTGTCTGAGGACCCATCACAGCTGAGCTTGTCCTCTGGCCTCCACTTATGTGCATCTACACACACACACACACACACACACACACGAGAGAGAGAGAGAGAGAGAGAGAGAGAGAGAGAGAGAGAGAGAGAGAGAGAGAGAATTTAAAAAGTAAACTGATTAATAAAACTGGTCTACCAAAATCACATAAAGTGTTTGGTAATATCTTTCTCCTCCCATTTTCTTTGTTTTCCTTTTACCTTTTAGGTTTTAGAAAAGTGTGGCTGAAACCTAGTATTCTGTCATATAAGCAGAAGGAGACAAATGGAAGATATGATTTGTCTGTTTGTATCAAGAAACAAGGACAGATCACACATATTTATAAACCTGATCAAATAGCATTTTTGGTAACTTCTAATTCCTGTATTCAGCCCCTTGACTCCTGTGGTGGCTCAACAAGGTCCTAGTCACTAGTGCATGAAAAGAGATTTCTGAATTCTCTTGTCTCTTGTGTGTTGTGCAGGCTTAGCTAGTGGATGTCGCTCCTGGGCTGCCCTGCCATTTGTTTTCATTACTTACTTCCAGTTTACATCAAACTATTAAGAGAGGAAATTGTGCTCTTTTCCATATTAACTGTCTGCAGTCTGGACTCATCTATCCATCAAGAAATAAACTATTTCACTGGTGGCTGCCGAGAAGGTCCAGAGAAAATCCACCAAATCCACCAATTCTGTCTGTCTGCTGTGCCACTGAAATTTTCTAAATCAAACTTGTCAGGATATCAATGAACATGAAGTAATTTTCAGTAACTATTCTGTTCCTTAAAAATTCTTGCTCTGAGAATTCTCAACTTACGTTTCTCCTCTGCTTATGTTATGGAAAACGTCTCTCAACAACAATACAAATCATGGTCCCATAGGCTGGAGTGGGGGAAACAGGACATGAAAATGCTGTGGATAATGAAGGGAAGAAGTTAGGTACAGTGAGTCCCCCCCCCCCGGATATAAAATAGGAATACAATTAAACAAACTAGCTTAGCTTCCTGTTAATGTTGCCTCCTGGTTCCAAACTCACAATGCTCTGACTTCTCTTTTATGTCTTTCCATCTTCCGGAAGACTGCAGCTGCCAAGTCCTTGACTGTATCGTCAGAGAAAGCACACCTTCCCATAAAAAAGCCTGAACTAATGTTTACCTAGAAAGGAAGACAAGCCCCTCATCATTACAGTATGATTAGTGATGGGTGATCATAGAACAACTCTACCACTCTACCCTCTCTGTTTTCTTCCTCCCCCTGTTCTGGATCATACATAACACCACAGGGGCTGGGAAACCCTTTTCCTGTCTCCTTCTGCATAGGCAGGCGTGGGTGTGCCATGTGGTTGTTCTTTTCAGTTAGTGACAGGCGGGTATTACTGGCCAGCAGGTACCAGGAATGGTGCTTCTGGACCGGGCCCCCAGGCAAATGGATGCTGTCAAAGCCAGAGCGACAGAAATCCCAGGTTGTCAGACTCTGCCCTTGCTCTTGCCTCACATGCTCCTTTACACGGATTTTCAGCCATATGGAGTTTCTTTTTTCTACCTTTTCCCCCCAAATGTTTTAAAATGGAACAGAATTATGTAAGTTTCTTCCTCCTTTTCCTCCCTTCAGTTTCTCCCAGCTGTCTTCTCTCAAACCCTTCCCATATTCACCTCCACTGGCAAGGTGATAGCTTCACTTTTTTTTGGGATATATATATATATATATATATGTACATGGCTGACCACTTCGCTTTGGACAACCAATAATAAGTTCATCCCTAGCAGAGGCTAATTCTTGGTTGCCTATAGTTCTTTGTCTAGGGGTTGAACTCCCTAAAATTCCCCCCCTTTGTGTTAACATGTTAGCATGCCCATTGCCACTGTTCTGTTCTTGTTTATGAAGTCATTTCTAAAAGAGAATCTCATACAGCTTGATATTCTTACTCTTACAATATTCCCACCACTTCCATCTCAATTATGAATAAAATATAAGCATATACATGTGCACACACACAAACGCACACACACGCACACATATACAGACAGTGCTCCCTACAGGAACCAGAGACTAACAAAGACCCAGGGGCCAGATATGAGAAATCTTTCAAATGGTTGGTCAGGGTAGTCCAAATGATTTCCACAAAACATAGTTTATTGCCTCTTAGGGGTTGAGGGTAGATGCCTCTTGCTAAAGACACCACACACTTAGGACACACAACTCTGATGACTCTGGATCTGATCTAAAATGGTCCTACCATGAAGCACCTATGACCCATGACATTGATCAGTATGGCAAGATAAGCATAAAAGAACACGGAGTGGCACTCCCGCATGGCAATGAACAGGTGTCTAATTGAAATCAAGGCCTATTCAACACGATGGAAATCATGCCTGGTACTAGAGACCTATAGTGAGGTCATAGACCTTAGAAAAGAAGTTTTACCTCCATTTTGCTAGACCAGAATAATTCCTTCCTACATTCTAAATCCTACCTTGCACCCACAGATAGGTGTAGCTACCATCCATCATCAAAGAATCCTCTCTCTGCAGAAGATGGAGACCATCACCGAAAACCACAAATGAATCCACTGTGTAGATCAACTGATGGTGGGTAGCCCAGTTCCAGTGGGTACATCCTCATGGGGTTTCATTTGCTACGATTTCATTTGCTACGATTTGGATATCTGGAATCAGCAAGAATACAGGTGTTGGTGTTGTTGGTGATGTGTGTGTGGGGGGGGGCACAAAATATCAGCTGTTGTCCCTGAATTCATGCATCAAGGTAGTATCTATTTGTAAAGGGGCAGAGAGGTGACAGAAGAGGAGACACACACTTCATGTAGGGGTCAGAGTCTGTTATTCTTTCGGTTCTTTCTTGCTGCCACTCCTGTATGCTTTTTCCCCCTCTTCCTCTATTTCTTGGATGCCTTCTACTCAGGCTCTGCTTCTCAGTTTAGCCATTCTAAGAGGAATTCTCCCCCCACATCCTCCAATCTGTGCTGGATGTTTGTTTTCTAGATCCTATCCATCATTATAGGCTGTAATAACCTGGTCCTTTTACTAAAAGGAGCCATATCTGTCTGGAATTGCTGGTGCCAGGCGGACCTCCTGAATCATAATAATGATGTAAAGACGCTGTTAATTGGATGAATGGATGATGAATGAATTCAGCGATGCTTATATCATGTTGGTGCATTCAGAGTAGAGACCCATCCATTGAAGTCATGTCCCCAATAAACCATCAGAGCAAAATGCCAAGGCAGGGTATGCGACTTTTATTTGGGGTTTGAGTATTGCTTATGAGGCCTTAAAACATGACTGTAAAGATTATTTTTTAGTAGACTGGTTAAAAATATGCTCACATATGGCTTGACTTAATTATTAGTTATAAAAGAAGAAAAGGAACACACACGATGGTGCCAGGTGATAACTATGCAATTTCATATGCAGTAATTTTGGTCACAGGCAAGAGTTTGGAACCCAGAACAGTGGTGGTTCTGTTTTTGTCTTTTTTTTTTTTTGAAATCTGAAGGAAATAGTTGGATCCAGGAATAAAGATGGCATAGTAGTCACCCTGCTCCTATGTGCAATAAATATTGGGGAGAAGTTCTCTATAAGTGTCCTGACAAGCCAGAGAAAAGGAAGTTTCTTCTGAGGACAAAGTTCAGAGATTACTGTGAGTAAGATGGGGGAAAATAAGTGTTTATAAAGCCAAGAGAAGCTGATAATTGTGACTCTGAGCTTTCTAAGATGATACCTAGTAAAGGCTATATATACATCATCATCTTGTAGCTTGACAGTTTGTCAAGCTCATATAATTTATAGGAAGGGTAACCTTCATTTGTCCCCAGTGCATCTGTGGGTTTGAGACTCAGGTGTGCTAGTGTCATTCGCTGAGCATACCCTTAACACTTTGCTTTCTCCACTGCTCCAAATTTGGTTTTCCCCCTTCCGTCTTTTCCCCATGGCTCGCTGAGCTATTCTCTTCTTGGCTCTTGTTTTATTCTAGTCTCGTTATCCTCAGAAAATTTGCTTCACCTATTGAAGCAATCATGGGAAACTGGGGTTGGCTAACTCTTTCTATAAAGGGATAGATACATTGTAAATATTGTAGACTGCCAGACCACCTGATACATGTTCCAAATATTCAGCTAGGATTTTACAGGACACCGACAGCTATAGACAATAAATAAATGAATGGATGTGACTGTATTCCAGTAAAACATTTTTATGGGCGATGAGCTTCATACAATGTTCACGTGTTCTGAAATATCATTCTTTTTTGTTCTGCTTATTCCAGAGCAGGAATGGGTTGACTTTGGTTTGCAGTTCAGCTTTCTAATGTCTGTTCTAAGGCATGAATTTAACTGAAACTTATTTTGTTACACTTGGGTTATTACTTCATCTGTTGTGACTACTTAAGGCTTAAGCTACATAAAGCTGACTGACTATTCAATATCAGATGATTAGCCCTAAAAACATACATACACACCATATACAAACATATTACAGATATATATGTATGTAACAACATTTTTAAAAAATAAGCAATGCATTTGAAAGAGAATACCGAGAGGCATAAGAGTTTGGAGAGATGAAAGGGAAGGAGGAAATGATATCATTACCTTATAATATCTAATAGAAAAGACATAACTAGGGAGAAGAGAAGCTGGTACATGTATTCTTGGGTTTTGCATTGGTATGCGCAGTGTAAAATTACAAATGCTCTGAGGAGGAAGGAGGAGACTGTGAGAAGTTAATTTTTAAAAATATTTTATTTTAGCTGGTCTATGGTGGAGCACACCTTTAATCCCAGCACTTGGAAGGCAGAGCCAGGTGGATCTCTGGGTTTGAGGTCAGCCTCATCCACGGAGTGAGTTCCAGGACAGCTAGGGCTACACAAAGAAATCTCGTCTAGAAAATTGAAAAGAATTTAATTTTTTGAAATGTTTATAGACTTTTATCACACATTTTTTTTTGTCTATCAGAGGCGTAGATTTTGCTGTGGCTCTTTTTACAAAGTAGATTAGCAACCTGGAAACAATAGTTGAATAGAAAAGGTAACTTCTAATGGTATCTGTCCTTCGCTATCTTAGCTTATGAAAAAAAAAATGTCTTGTTCTGTTGGTTTATTTTGTTTCCTCATTCCAGTTCACTTGCTCCTCACTTTCTAGTTTTCATCTGGATTCTAGTTTATCCTACCTCTACTACTCTGCAAGGCCAAGTTTCTCTTAGTTTGGATACGATCCTTTCCTAGTCCAGACTGCCTGTCCTGCTTTAATTCCGTCTGATAGCCGGGCGATGGTGGCGCACGCCTTTAATCCCAGCACT